>NC_059488.1:12022108-12139608 GCF_018139145.2 Gymnogyps californianus
ATTTTCATCGCTGTATGGAAACGCAAGGACTTCTGTGCTCTAACCTCCATTACAGTATTTAACCGGTCCCTCTGTGCGGGGCTTCTCTCTACCCAGCAAAACCCACCGAATCTGCAGGAGCAGAGGAAACAATTAAGTGCACTGATTAGGCATCAAAATCATTACAGCTTCGACGCAGTAAAGAACAAACTAGGCATTCTTAATATAGGGGTGTTTTATTTAAATACAACCCAGCTATCAGCATGACTCATGTTAATCACGCATTATGAAAGAAAATTTATTTTAGAAAGTGGTAATTTTTCAGTTAAGAATCTTCATCTTAACAAAAGCATTACTGGAATCACCCTCTGAACAGCAGAGCATGTGATGCTACACATAAGAGAGTTATGAAACCCGACGTCATTAGCAACGCACATCACGAATGCTGAGAGAGTCTTAGCATTACGGGAGATTTCTCTCCCAAGTTCTCCTGACCGGGTGAGAACTTTTACAGGAGTTGCCGGACACCAGAGGCAAAGCATGATACCGTTACAGGTTTCTGGCACTTATTTTAGGTGTCTGAAGAACTGCAGTGCCGATTTTGAACCGGGCTGAGCAAGAAGCAGCAGCCTGTGCTTCTAAAAACCTGCTCTGAGGCGGTTCACTCCCCTGGCATCCCTGGTTTTGCACATTGTCCTCCACTGCAAGCCGGCTGCGCAGGAGGCGTGCTGACCACGCCGACACGGGCCACGAGGCCAGGGACAGGCACAGCACCGACAGCCAAAGGCCTGAAGCGGAGCCGCACCAGAGCTGCCCAGCCGGGAACACGCTGCTCGCTGGCCGCACTGGGCAGAGCCTGCTCTGCCTTCCCTCGGGTGAGCCCAAGCATCTCCCAACAGAGGTGGCTCTCCAGCAAAACGAAGTACAAACGAAACGCAAACAAAAGCCAAGGGAAAGGACTGTGGCCATTTCAGCAAAACAGAAATATTTTTCTCCTGAGGCCAGGTAGGTCTGTGCCAGCCAAGAGCAGGGAGCGGCTGCGCTCTCACCGGCACGGGGGCTGCAGGAGGGGCTCAGCGCGGCTTTGTCAGTGCGTGGGCTCTTGGTACAACGACAGCAGCAGGCTTCCCAGCATAAATACTGACCCTGCGTTTTTATATAACATACATGTTGACATGTATACTACATAAATGATAACACTATAAACATCTGTATTTTAGTAGAGTGCAGGTAGTATGCAAACCACTAAAATCGGCAGAATAAGCAAATGCTTTAAAAAAACCCCTATGCAAACTTATTTAGGATTCAGATGAGGATCATTCTAGTCAGCTTAGGGGCAAAACATTCAAATAAAAAAATGCATTTTTTCACACTGAGATTTTAATCCTGGATTAATTATTTTAGACATTTTCCATATTAATTACAGCAGTATTGCTTCTTTCTTAAGTTCTTTATCTACTTTCTTTGAGTAAAGCTATTTAATACTGGAGATTGTGGAAAACATTTGTTCATGATTATCCAGACATACAGTCAAACAAGACTGAAACAAGAGCAGCATGCAAAAATGTATTTAAGGACTATCATCCCAAAATGCTGCTAAAAGCTATTAACCAGTACGTGTTAATTGCCACAGCATTCATATTAATTTTCACTTCAGGCCCGACATTGTGGAATATTTCCCCTGATACATTTTAAACAAAGTTTAATTTAAGGAACTGCTTCTATCAACACTTATGAAAATTAACAGCCAAGCAATTAGCACTCATGAATTATCCCTTCCCCCATGCTTTCTACTGCATCATTTTTAAAACAGTTGCTACAGGAGAAATTGTTGGTTTTTAACCCATTACCAAAACTAGCCACAAGAAACCTTGTAACACTATACAGAGGTACCATTCCTCGCAATAGGATTTTTAGCATCTGTCCAGCCAAAAATCACGTTGACCTATTTTTATTTAAATTATCTCCAGTAGTCAAGTAAACCCACAAAACCCCTATAAGGTCAGAAAAGCTAGTCTTCTTTAAATCCTCATTTTATTTCTATTTTCATGACTACTAGTTGAAAAATATCTTGACAAAACTCTAGTCTGCACGCAGGAAAGGTTTTGGGCCTTGTAACTCAAGTTTATTCTAGAGCTGAATGATCCCTTCCTTACATTTTGATTGTGGTTTTCCAACTTTTTTCTTTGAGTATTTTGCATACCTTCAGCATCTCTTTTTGACTGTCCTGTAACACTTTTGTGTTTGCTGATTCTTCTGGGGATGTAGGAGCAGCCATTTGGTGGCAGGCATCTCAAAAATTGAATTGACAAGACATTTTAGTGATTAAAATTTCTTAAAGGTAGCTGAGACTTGGAAGAAAAATGGATGTGGACTGGCTTCAGAGATGATTTCAAGGGGAACTGTAAACAGAGGCCTTAGCAGGAGTTCAGTACGTGGTTCCTACAAAGCTGAACATTTGTCTCTAGTGTGATTTTCCTCTATTCCAGTAACTAAATACATCTTGGTAACATTTTTTCTTACTAGTGGGAATGGTCATGCAGTTGAATAGCCTTGACACTAATAAGGTACTAAATCAGTATCCTTTAAGATTAATATCTCAGAGAAAACTCATCACCACGCTTTCCAGCAACTCACACAAGTTAGACTTGTGATTTGAAAAGAAATATTCTGAATTTCTGTAGAATTAAGAGATAACACATGCTTTTAAAACAATTAATGAAAGCAGGTGGGTAATGTGTAGGTAAGCTGAATGTTGTGAATCTCACAGTTGTGTCACTGAAATGAGCCATCACAACACTCTTGTGTTTCATTTGTGGTACCTGGGTATGACTTTCAAATCTGTCTTACGGTCAGTCTTATTTTCCCAACCTTATCAAAAGTCAGCAAGTTGGAGCAATAAGCCATCAAAATTTGATTTTCCAAATTCTGTAAACAGAAATACACATGAACTTATCTATAAAATGGATGATAATTTAATTTGCATGCAGATAAAGGAAATCAATTCGGCCACTGATTTCTTAAGCCTTCAAGTAATTTTCTATACAAATGACAACTGAAGTAATTATAAATAACTAAAGGCTTCTCTTCATACAATATTCTTAGCAAGAGTTTTCAAGATTTATTAACCAAGATGTACAACCCATGTGATTTACAAACCATGCAAACAGATACAGGGGTTAGGTTTACTTTAACTATTTTAAGGAAAAACTTGAAGATACAGCCAAGAGTAGTTATTGTGTGTGCGTCTTTTGTTAAGAGCTGAAGTTTTACAAAGTACATGAAAGCCACAGATCTGTCCTGTGCAGTTGTGGGGCAAGAATCACCTGAATTCTTGAGCTGATTAGAATGCTTCCATTGCAGTTGCATTTCACAAGCCATGTTCTCTACTATTTTGATAATTAATGAACTGATCAGAACAAGAAGAAATTAGAGTGCTTTAAAATTTTATTATTTCATAAAATTGCAGAAGTGGTTATGAAAAAGACACTAAATCTGGCAGAAAACACCTGCAAGATGTAAGCGTTTTAATAAATTGGCTTGGTTGATACTACGGCATGCAATGTTTTCTTATTTTTAACCGATTAGCTTAAAACAATACATCCAATGTTGGAGGGAGGGGGTAGGAGGGACCCTGAAGAGAATGGTTTTATTTGATTTCAGGTCAGTTAGGGAGCTGAATTAGTGGTAAGTTAAAACCATTCAGAATGCAGTTAAGATGAGTACACACATGAACAGAGAGCTTAGATACAGCAAGTAAAGAGCTTTCCTCATGCTTTGCCAGTGAACCACAAAACGGGTGTTATTCAAGAAGCTGAAATCTGCATTACAAAACTCACATATATATATATATATAAACCAAAGGCCTAGTTATAATCTTAAAGATTTCAGAGCCACTGTGATCCCTTGAGTAAATACATAATTAAGTAGGGGTTTTTTAAGACATGTTTAATTAGGCCCCTAGCCCCTCCTCATCCCCACTGCCTCTCCCCAATTATGTACCATTTCCCCAAGAGATATGTGGCTCTGTTAATTATGTAAATAAGTCATGCAGTATTCCCTGAAAGAACTGTATTTATGTGAAAAATACTGCTCATCTATTATCAATAAAAATAAATACGAGACCTACGATATTTCATTAAAAATAATTTTAAAAAGCTAGATGGTTTTCAATTTTACATTACGGTCTGAAAATACAACAAAACTGAAGTAAAATAACTCACTACTGAACTATAATGTTTCTTTTATATCTCAAGTAGGTATTTAAAAATAGACAACACATACAGAAATATAGAGAATAAATTTTATAAGCATACTATTCACAAACTTACCAGAGTAATATAAACAATGCTGTTAAAATTAATATAGTGAGATTATACTCTAACAAAATGCCAATTCAATTATTTTGGAGAGTTAAAAAGGCATTTTGATTTCTAGATCACAATCGAGTTCATTCATATCATACCCTACAAATCACAATTGAGTAACACTGAGGTATTTCATTAATATCTCAAACTAATATGTATAGTACAATTTCCTTCAAATGGACCAAACACCTGCTAAATGTATCAGACTTTAAAATATGAAAATTAAGATGTTCATTACAGTCAACTATAATTTCTATTAATACAGTAAAAAAGTAGTTTGGATTATCAAAGTGAGAAGGAAACATGCTTAAGCTCCTCAAGCTTCTGAGAAAAATTCTAGCAGGTAGCTCAAATCATGCTCAAGTATTAAAACAACAAGACTGGAACACCACTGAATTACAATAAATTTCTCTTAATAAAGGAGTATTTTATTTTTACTTCCTCTATGCATGACTGTTGAAAGTCCATTTAAATGTTTGCCAAACTGAAATTTCATGACATAAGAATAGCAAGCTTTGAGTTTAGAAAAAAGGCATCTTAGTGTTGTCAGCATTAAAATACTGCTATCATTTATTAATGAGGCCAGAAATTTTGAAAAACTGAGTTAGCACTAATTACTAGATACTAGTAAGTAAAAAATAACAAGAGGCAGCTTTTGCTATGTGGACTTCATAGTCTATAAGTTACCATTTCACAAATATTCTAAATACTTCTAGATATGCTAGTGGAATTACATATCTCACTTGCCATTTCAAGAATACTTAACAGAATATGAAATTCTTCCATCACAATGGTAATGAAGCTCAAACTTCATACTCCCACAGGGGATTTCACAAACAAATCCAGCAGAAAACAGATCTGTGCAGTATTTATAATTGTTTTGGAACAATATGACACTGATCCATCACACCAATGTTTGTATTTCAGTTTCTAGGGTTTATGACAGAGAAAAATATTTGACAATACAGAGTAACTAAACTGCACGCAAGGAAAGACAGTTATCCACAATTCTGAGTAATACCAAATGCAAGCTCTTGAAATGAATGTAGTCAAGCAATGAATTTGACCTACCAGGTTTGTAGTGAACCTCGTCCGTGTATTACCTAAATGAGTACTTGCGCAGAACTACATTGTTTAGTCCTTTTTTTGCCCCAGATATTGACCTATTGATGCTTCAGTTTTCCACCCTCAAAACAGACAGTGGCTTTTCCCACTCTCATTGGAGCATTTTGAGGATAAAGACAGCATAAATCATGGAATATTTAGCAAGTGCTGTGATGTGGCTAGACAGAATAGATTTTTTTTAAATGCCAAATAACCAATCATTTATACGAAGGGTCTCACCATCAACTCTATAGAAAGATGTCCTAGGACTCTGCCACACTAAAGGTTTACCTAACTAAGCTGCTGGAGAAGAAAACAGCAAGGTAAGGTACACCTAATGGTAAGGCCATAATTTTGTAATGAAAACAGGAGAAACGGTTCTACTGAAACTGAAACCACTCTATTTAAGACTGAGAGAAGCATGTTTCTAGATAGCCACTTTAAAATAACTGATGGCCTACTATAAAGTCTAATTAAAGCTTGAACAAGTAAATGCACACGAGAACTGCCTAAGGCCTATCACCTTCAGGTCAGGGACCTCCTGGATATGAGAGAAAAGCAACAGGTCCACTTACCTTGCCGTCAAATTTTGAGTACTCATTGAAGGGGTTATTCAGCTGCAACGGACACTGTTCAAGTCGCACAGACAGTATGGACTGCTTCCCAGAACATGGAGATTTTACTCTGAAATTCTTTTTTTCAAATAGGGAGCTCAGCTCCTCTGCTGTAGATCAGAAAAGAGATTAGAGTAGTTGTACTAGGAGACATACAGAGGCTACTGTTTACCACAGAAAGACAACATTACAAGGAGGAGAACAAAATCAAATATATAAAACAACAAATGCTTTAGCAGGGCAGAATCTACCACCACTCTTTCATAGCCCAAAGGTATGAAACCATAAGAAGTTTGAACAATGCTACTGTTTAGGATGAGTAAAAGATTAATTTTTCCCATACAGAGAATGGAACTGATCACTACAAGATCCACTTGAGTCAAGATAAAAATCAAGATTCAAAGAGAAAATTATGCATTCCTGGTCTTTCTGCTTGCCTACCTGTTTCTAAATGAACAGTAAATGCTATGCAAAAGAACTGCCGACACATCTCCAATACGTCACGCAAAAGCATTCCAAACTGAGCTTGTAACACATGATATTATGCTATATTACAGGACAATATTATACTACCCCATTGCTGTACTATAACGCCCCTATGCTGTCAGCAGTAGGCTTGGGACTACCTCGGATCCAAAAGAATCATTTCTTCAGATTTTACTTCTCATGGTAGACTGGATATGGTCTCCTTTCAAAAAAATGTCAAACCTGAAAACACCATTCCAGGCAAACAGTCTGGACAACAACAACAACAAAAACAAAAACAAAAAACAAAAAAAGGAAAAGCTTTCTAAAAACAAAGGTGATAAGAGTTAGTGAGTTCTTTGTGTGGTCTGTGAAGGCTCATAAAAGCCTCCGACAAGCAGCTCTTTTTATATGAAGAAACTGCGTCGCTGAATTTGCAGCAACGGTTTAACTCAAAATTTACAGGCATACTTAAAAAAAAATTAAAAATTAGGGCTTCTTATGTTATAAGGACACTAGAAAATCAGGACAGAGCCTGGGGTGTTTTAGCATATTAGTAGCAATGGGTCTCATCTGCAAGAGACTGTGACTGAATCTGGACAAGTTTTCTCCACATCTGCTCTAGGAACCAAGTACCCCCAAACTCCATCAATCACTACCTGAGAACCAACACCAGCTCTCCTAGACCGACTCTGCTCTGCATTCCTACATTTGGATTCTCTCACATCTCAAAGATTTACATGTTGCTCCTCCAGGGAAATGAAACCGCTCCTAGGGCAGAATGACTTGGGACTTGATCTGCAGGGAGTTGGTTAATTTCTTAAAATGTGAAATTAAAACTTGTCAAATTATAAACTAGTCAAAAGCTCAGCTTACTTTTATCAACAGATTGCCTGAAAATTCAGACAGTTGGCAAAAGTGCTAAATACTCGCACTAAGAGATACCCAACAGTCTTGTGAAAGGCTGCGATTAACCAAAAAAGCTTGATTAAATCCTTTTTAAATGTGGCATCTTAAACTCCATTAGGTATTCTGCTTTTTGTAACAAGCTTATCTCTGTTTAAAAAAAAATAATAATCTGAATTACAATTATGCTAGACTATTACCCTTAACTGGTATTTCTTGGGCATTTGGAAAGTACTCTGTACCTTGGAATCCACTATAATGGTTTTATTGGTTCAAGTGAAAAAGCAAGTCTTATCTTCAAGTTTTGTCTCTAGGGAAGCGTTAAGATGATTTGTTTATTGTTTCCTTTGTTGGGATGTGCAAAAAAAGGATCTCAGAAATTCTTCTGAATTCATTAGTGTGACATCTGTTTTGCTTTGAGTTTTGTATAGCTTTTACTCAAGTCAAATATCTCACATGACTGAAGAGTTTAAATAACAGTACATTCTATAAGATTGTAAGTTCAGCTGGCTGAGATACAGTTTTCCTTTTCCAGGAAACTTCATAATTTCAAACAATTCAACTCATTTAGGAAGAGGAACCCAAAACCTAAAGATTTGTGCAAAAAGCTAGAAGAAGATAGATGACATTTCTGAAAAACTACCATCTTCCATTAAGCATTTTGTCAAATAATTCCTAATAGAATTGGGCTGTGAGAGTTCCAATTAAAAACATTGAAAAAAGAAAATTAAAAATTCTCAAATTTCAGGGAAAAAAACAGCTCATATTTTTACATTAAACTAGCTTTAATTGCATAATTTTTAATTCTTAATTAAAACTAAGTTTCACCGTTAGTCTATACTATATGTATTTTTCAGCTTTTGTGGTTTTGTTAGCTATATGAGCTATTCTATATGGGCTGAACGCAAGGCTTTTGAAAGATTCCCTTGATATACTGTTAATTTACATTTTATATGCTCTGAAATGAATGTATGTAAGATGTAAATACAATGCCTTATTCCTTGCTTTCATCTAAAAATATCTAGTATTTTATAAAAAGGAATAACCTTTTGTATGTATATCCATATTTCGTTTATAGGACCCACAGACTGCTTTACTAACATAATTTGATCTCTACACTGCATGAAGCTGAAACGTTCTTTTCATTTTACTGAAAAAGAACTGATGCACAGAAAGGTGATATGAATTGGTGGCACAGCAGAACAAAAAAACCAGACCTCCACTGTGTTACACTTTACTTCCAGTCAGTCAACCCCCCCTGAAGCATCTTTATATTTGTTAATCCTCTAACCAACTCCAAATGCATGGAGATTTTCTTTTTCAAGTCCATACACTACTACCACCTTATCTTTCAAACTCATTCCTGACAAAGCAAACAGCTTGTCTCATGACAGCGGGCAAACAGATGATGAGTAGAAAATATTCGTCTTTTTTTTCCTCATTACCATACACAAAAATCACTCATCTCTCACTTCCCTTTATCCTGGTTAGTGTACTTTTATTTCTGTACATAGTAATTACAAATGGGAATCACAAAAAATACTCAATTGCCAGATGCCTCCAATTACAACTACATATCCAACTGCAGGACAGCAGAAATGCTTATAAGAGTTTCTACAGTCAGGCGTCTCTCTGACGAGGGATCTCTGGAGGTGGTGTCATCAGACTCTAACACAGGACAAAACAACAACTTTCCAGCATCCTTTTAGTTTGCATGGTGTCAACCATAGGCTCGACTTCGTCTAAAGCTCAGATAAACACAGTCAGAAGAGGGCAGCCAAATTCCCCCCATCTGAGAAAAAGCGATTTCTGTAGTTATTGCTTTCATACATATTTTCCAATAATGCTAAACTCAAGGAACAGAACAGACAAAGCCTCATACACACACACTTGACAAAGGGGAAGATACAGTGGATATCCTTCAGGGCTCCTCTTTTTCCTGGCCTCTTCCTACTGTGTTGTTCTTCATGCAAATAAGTGAGAAACATGCAGAACCTCAGTGACTAAGCAGAGAAGGAAAATCAGCTCTGCCAATAAAGAGATACCAAGTGCCTGGAGTTTTTATGTAACTGACTTATTTTTTATTTAAATCTGTTCTGCAGCAGGGAGGGACTGATCTATTTGCCTGCAACCCCGGCACATTCTTACAGAGGGGGACACCTCCGTTACTGCTGGTTGACAGATTACGTCTATCTTCAGGGCAGCACGTAAAAGGAACTAAATGTCATGGTGGAGCCCAGACGAATAAGACGACACAAACAGCATAGACACAGCAGGAAACTGGAGCCTGAGTGCAATTCAGTGTAAAGAAATACCAAGCAGTACATAGTTAGGGATAAAGAAGAAAAAGAGAACTGCATCATCATTGGTCAAACGCTATAAAATATTGAGCAAAGAGAGCTGGAGGTTATGGTAGATTAAACTTTAAAACCTACAACTCTACTTACTGAAGTAGAAAGGCAAAAACATTTTAGAATGCATTAACAGAGGTATCAAACATAGCTCTGAACACTGTACTAAGGATTAGTGCAACCGTGTTGCTCATGTGAGCAGCTTTGTTCACTCCTCTACAAAAAGATATTATAGAGCTGGAGAAGGTTCTGCAAATGACAGCCAGGAAGATACAAGGATTTAGTCAAAAAAAGGAGATTACACAGGGACCTCATTAAGATATACACAAATTTTGAAAGAAGTAGGCATGACAGACCATACAAAGGTTTGAACGCGTGTCAAATACAACAGGAACAGATACTAGCTTGAGTTATAAGATATGAGAATTGAGACAGATTTTTCATTTCATATATTACAATTTAAACTATGTAGAACATCCAGTCAGAAATACTTAATTATATAATAATAATTTTTAAAATAGCATATTTTTTGAGAAATCAGTGATAATAGTTTTTCCAAGGAAAGGCTAGATAAGCTAAGGCAGCATTTATTACGCTTTCATTTAAGTAGATCATATATATACACACATTATTTCTTAAGATTTTCCCCTTATCTAGAAAAGTAATCACAAAAATATTCTATAAAAGTAAACTCTACAGAATTCTTCATCACATCTGGTACACCAAATGCCACTGGAAATAGCTAGAAAGCCATAACTTACATGGAAATAATGATCCTGCATTTTGAATGCAGACACTTGCCAATCATCTGCCCATAGAGCAAAGACATATCCTGTTCCTTACATACCTCACAATAACACTAAGAGCTTTACTATCTCCATTTCTTGCTCATTGAGACAATAGAAGCCTTAGAAGACAATGATGCTACAAGGTGACAGAATATACAAACACAGTATTAACACCTTATATTGCAAAAAATAAAGCAGCCACTCAAATTAGTTCAGACCAACAAACGAGGTTTTAAACATTTTTTCTTTACTTTGCCTTTATTAATAATTTGGAATGCTCTAGTCACAGCTGAAAACAAATGAGACGCCTGTGGCACACCACCCCCCAAGCAATAAACTATGGGAAACACATAACTGGGAAATGGAAGGCAAATACAATAATTAGCATTTCCTCTATACTTTGAAAGCTTAAGTGAAAATTACAAACTGAAAATGTTGTAACCATCAAAAGCAGAAATAAAAGCAGTAGGAAAATAGAAGATCTTTTCTTTTTACCTGAGTAAGAAGTATTTCTGTCTTTCCACTGAACATTTTTGCATTTTATTTGATTTTGTCTCTCTTTCCGCAGACGTTCTAGTCTCTGAGCTTGAAAAGAAATATTATAACTATAAGTTTGTCAATGAAAGTTTACTATAAACAAAGACATAATTAACTACCTTTATATGAATAAAGATGTTTTATACTGCATATGTAGGGGGAAAAGTCATAAAATTTTAAAGGTGGCACCCCTGAAAAGCAAATACCAACAAAAACATGAAAATGTTCTTGATTTATAATTGAAATTAGAGGATATAAAACATTAATAGAGATCATAAAGATAGTATTAACATGGAAGAGAATAATAAAATGTGAAAACTTCTGTGATTAATATGACATTTCATTATATAAATCATTAATAACGGTCTTAAAGGAATTTTAATGCACAAATGAACTGAAGTGAATATTACATTACAGGAATAAAATTACTGTTATGAATTACTCTACTCGTTTCAAAAATTAAAGATAAATGAACTCAGACTAGACTATTAAAGTTTTAAATATAAAATCCTTTATCTAAAAATCATGAAAATTATAAAATGTCAAAGCTATATAAATTAGCATAGCTTTTTCTTCAGTGTGCTGAAACAGTTTATAGGTAGTAAAATAAATGATTTGTATCTTCACAACATTAGTCAAATCTTAAAATGAATATAATATTTCTTTACGTATATTTTGACTCCATCTTCAAAATACGGTTTGAAAAAAGCCTCAAATAGTTATAATATCGAAGAACTGACAGACCAGGGTACCAGATAATACCTTAAATTATCTTTTTTTTAACAGTAAGATCTCTCTCAGGAAATGGTCAGCTAAACCTGGTAGAAGCTACCCAAGACAATGACCACAAGAAATAACTGATGTTATGAAGTGTCCACTCAAAAATAAGAAAGCAGATTAGACTGGAAGTAGGACTAAATGTTGACCACTGAAGGAAACAATTTGCTGGATGTATTAGCAATTTTGATGTATTGAGATCATTCATTAACTAAAATGGGTTTGTAGAAGAGATGCTAAAATGCTAAATTACTCTGACAATTTTTAGATACAATTTGAGTTCCCTGAGCCATTTCACCAATTAAAAAAAGGTTAATAAGTATTTTCTATCCATCCTATTAGTATTCTTTTACATTTAGTCTTTGAACGGAATTGTGGACACAGAAGTGATTTTTTTTTTTGCCCCCATAAAAACTCTCAACCTGGGAACTGATGAAAAAAGTAATACTTTGAGTTTTAACAGCAGTAACAAGCAGTTTAAGGTACAAACACAAACAGGGACTTTGATGCTTATTTCCCATTTAAGTCAACATGAGATTAGTGCCTAAATACCTCTATGTATCTTACTCTTAATGAAATAAGAGAAGTATTGCTGCTTACAAGTTTAAATATTGGGTAAAACACTATAGTAGTGTAGATATTTTATTCTGAAAGAAAAAACTTTTTTTCCCAATTACTGTCCAGACTGTAGCTCAAAATTACCTTCCAAAACCCTTTCTTCCCAAATGGGCCATCATAAAAATATCTGTTAGATTCACATGTAAACAATGGATAAAGGACAAAACGTAGAACAGAAATAAGAATAATGCATGTTTTTATCCTATTTGATATTTTCACCCCTTGTCAAAACAAACGTACTAAAGCACAGTCACCATCTTCACTAACTCCATCCTATTCTTCTATCTACAGTTGATCACAAATTATCATCTACTGCGGGATTGTATTACAGCAACTCCAAATCAGACGGAATTATCAGTACCTATTAGAAGTCTGAATTATTTAAGGTTCATTCTCACAAGAAGCATGCTAGTTTGAAAGCTTTCTGTGTGAAAAATGTCACTGACCAAATGTAGTTCTTGTTTCATTAACTATTAGCAACTAGATGAGCCTTTGTTTCTAGTCATGTGGACTGGGAGAATTTGCTGCTTTCCCATATACCCAACACCTTGCACAGACCTGTCTCCACTTTACTTTTTTTTTTACCCCTCTGGATATGGCAGAAAGGCGGCAGTGAGGAGATGGAGCCCAGAGCCAAAGACCACCTATGACCCATCTAGCTCCTGTAGGAAAGGAGGAAGAATTCAGTGGCAGACAACCCCTGTGTTCTCCCCAAACACAATGTGCAATACCCTAACGTGTCTCCCCCACTGCACATCCCTTTCAAGACTAAGGGGATAACTTTGATATTAGAATGCACATAAAATTAATTTCCAAATTTGCATACCCACATGAGAACTACCTAATAACCAACACTTCTGTAGTCTCTACAGAGAAGTGTTGAGTCTTCTACAGTAGCGTATTATTTCTACAATTTATGAACAAGATACTATCCTGGTAAGGTACTTTACAATAAAACAGCCTTGCAAAAGATAATAAAAAGTTATACTCCATCCAAAAACAATGGTTAAAGACAGTATAAGCAGAAATCATTTTATTTAGCAGGGTATAAAACCAAGGAGAACAAAGAAGAGCTTGCATGTTAAAAAAGTCTGCCACTATTACCTGTTGATATACAAAATTACACTATATTCGCTTTCCAAACCTAAAAACCATTATCTGCTTTTCAAAGAACAAATGTTCCTGCTCTTGCTAAATCTACTCAGGTAGTTATGGATTAAGTAAAAAAGAAATGTCCTTACGTTTGCCCATTTTAGGAGCAAAAATTGCAGATTTCACAGTTAATGAGTTTTTGTGCTTATGAGACGTATGAACACTTTATTCTATGTATGTATGAACCTGTTTTCTTCCATCAAGAACTTAGATAAGTACTTGTGCAATGCAAAAAGCATTTATATTAAAAACAGTTAACTTTCTATTTAATTTATTCCTCTTCCTGTATTTTTGAAAAGGGCTCAGTACCAATCAGCTTGCATTCTTTGTAGGCTTTTTTCCACCCCGCTCTGTTTCAAATCACAGCCCGATTGCCTTGATAATTGCATTAGGTTCCTGGTGGTACCAGCACACACAATGGAAGATAAAAGACATGCCAGATGAAAAGGGGCAAAAAACTGGCTCCCCATGGACTTAGTGTCCTAACCATTATTTTAGAATATGCCACCCATTGGAAACTGAAATGGTTTGAATCCATAATTTAAATGGAGATTATTCTACCAGTCTACTCACCTGGTGAAATAATCCTTCAGAATTATTTTTTGGAGCAATTCTATAAAACTTTAAACTTTGCCTCTCCTTCCTCATAAACGATACTATCAACTGAACTAAACAAGACCTCAAGGACAATGCTAGGCAGTCTGGCACACTAAACTTTTCACCATGCCTTACAGTCAGTTGCAGCTGTATATTCAGCTTATTTCCAAATCCAGCTCTCCATTACAAGAAATCAGTGCCCTGTCTTGTCTGTAACTTCTGACAATTTCTTATTTGTAAAAGGTATTTCAAGATACTCAATACCGTACAACATTTTACTTGTTAGGTAGAGCACAGATGTTTTTTCTGAGCTCTAGGTGGTGTTCTAATACCTTCAGAAATCATTTGAAAAAAATATATACTGTAACACAGAAAAAAAAAGAGATCAGTATTGGCCACCCCACACCAACCTTTTCATATATATTTTAAATCGCAGAACTTTTGTTCATAGCATTCCTTGGGTATTAGAAGTCTGAATATCCTCATATGAAACAACAAATGGAACAGCTTGCTTTCAGTCAAGACTAACTGAGCACATTTTGAAAAGGTGTACACCCATAAACTTTCTAATTTGGTAACTTAAATCCTAGCTTACGGTTTTTCTCAGAAATAAAACTTCAGAAGACAAAATACAGACAAAACATTCACTTCGTTGGCTCGCATCAAACTTCATGCCTCTCTTTTATAACAAATAGATTTGATGCCTCACTAGGTAGATTTTTCTCCGAAAATAACTATCCTGCTCAAAAGTTAACACCCCTCCAGACATTAACAATAGAAATATCAAAGACTGTTCATGTACTTTGGATTTAGACTTGATGTCTTTACAATTTAAATTTTTCTTATATATATAACTGACTACCTCAATGTTCCTCTGTACATGAATAAGTAAAGCAGCAATTAAAACTCAGCTGACAGCACACTAAAGTAACTGAATCATTACATGTCCTTTTATAAAAAGGGTCTCGACATTACAAAAGGAAAAGTTTGACAGGTACCTAGCTAGTCATGCTCTGATTTGTCCATGCAAGCCAGACTAATAGAAACTGAATTTAAAAGGCTAATGTTACCTTGGCTGCAAACACCACTTACCTGTGTTTGATCGTCTTCTGATTCCGAAGTCCCAGCTTGAGGTAATATCGACTGATTGGGAATATACATAGCCCTGAGTCTCACCGTTGCTTCCCTGTGTTTCTGAACCACTGTCCCCATAGGCTGACGAGGGATTAAACTTCTCCAGGTCGACATCGTGATCTATCAGGACCATTTCACACATCCCTGTGTCATCACTGGTCACGTGTGACTGCCGAATATGAGCAAGTATAATTGTTGGGTTGTCCAGGAAAGCCATTCTGTCCACAAGTCCACCACTTCACTATACTATCTTCTCTCCATCTTGTTTCATGGACACATGTACCTAGAAATAGAACATACACAGCATTTTAGAGAAAAAAAACCAAAAAACCAAAACCCCCAAAACTCTGATTCAAGGTGGTTTATATTTTGGATGCACAAACCCTGACTCAGTTTTGTACAGTGAATTATTTTAATTCTGCTCCAGTTTACTTAAGTGACACTGCTTGCTGAGATCCACTTAAAGAACAGTGGTTTTGGAGGACAGCTTGAAACCTGAATCCCAAGACAACGAACACAACAGACACCTACAGACAGGTCCGATTACTCTACAACAAATGGTTGCTATAAGGCAAAATATTCTAAGTACTACACATAGAAGGACTGAGAGAAAATACACACAAGAACCATGTCCATTCAAATTAATAAATTTACAAAACCAGACAGGGGTTTGAATTTGTTTTCACCCATCATAATAGCATGTTACTGTTTTTGTTCTGCCTCTACATACTAACGCTTTGATTACTGTATTATAGACCCTCTTCAGGTTTGGTATTTCCCGGAAAAACTTTAAACATGAAGAGATTCGTATCTCAGGGCAGAATACTGAACATCTGCTGCTGCATGGCGCTTCGTATAGGGCAACTGTTGTAATACAGAAAAAGCTCCATGATCATATACCACACGCCTGAATTCTTATGCACTTTAACAACAGTAATTGCCACTTACCAAAAATATTTCATTCAGTGTACTCAAGTGGCCTTACAAAACAAAGCAGAGGGAAAAAAAAAAAAAAAGAAAAAAACCCCAAACCACAAAACCCAAATCACACTCAAACTATTATCCTATTTTACTGTAGCTGTGGATTTATAGTTATGTTAATCTAATTCAAGTCTGGGCTGCCTCTGAAAGGGGCAACTCCATGCTCCTTTCTGGCCCTGGTCAGATATTTCCACCACCTCCCAAAGGCTGGCATTAGCATTTGTGTAGCTGTGAGGTGAGTTGGATCAAAAAAATGACCTGCTGAAAATAACCTGAAAAGAAAAAAAAAAAAATTTACTAATTTCCAGGCTGATCAGCCCGCCAGTGAACAGCTGCAAGAGCACCAGTACCAACATAACACAGGCAGCAGGAATATCAAAAGACGGAGGAGAGCCAAGGTTCCCCTCTCAGCGGCGGTGCTCACGGCCGGCTCAAAGCGACTGCGAAACCTCAGCCTGAGGAAGAGGGAGGTTGGTGGGGTGTCGAGTCCAAGCTCACAGAGAGATGCAAGACTAGACGTGAATTCCAGAAGTTCAAAATCCCCACTGCTTTTCTAATCATTTGCGTATCTGAGAAAAAAATCCAACATTTTAATACCAGCTATAGAACTAAATGTGTTTAGTATTTTGAACATAGAAACAACAACAACCCCTATCATTGCTGTTTGCAAAACTTCTGTCAGCAAGAAGAAAACACCAAAGGAAAAGAAACAATTTTAAATGACACAAAGCTGTATCCCATGAAAATCTGGTAAAGGTAGCTGGCCTTTTTCTGGCAGATTTTAACAGAAGAAAGTGAAAGAAAGCGTCAGACAAGCTTGTTCCAGGACCAGCAAACACATGTCATCATTTCCCCTGTACGCTTCCAAGGGGAATGGTGTATTAACATATAGAGCCCCATGAAGCAGCTTCTGCATTTACATAGTCGGAAGTAAAAGTACTACTTTATTTGGACACTCATCTAATCATGACAAAAGCAAAATTTTGAAGGTGTATTGTAAATTGCAAACCCACCATCCCTACCAGTACCCTCCCTACCACCAAACATGAGCATCCACTAATTAAAACATTCAATAAATATTTACATCCTTCATAATTTTAGGCTTTTTTTGCTCCCTTGGCCACAAATATTGCCATTTTTTTTTTCTGAGAGACTGTGTCCTTTCTGCTTTAAAAAAAATATAGACAAATTCAAAAGTATTATATTAAACAATAGACCCAGCAGCAAGAACGAATCCAATAAAAGAATGGTAGAGAAATAAAACCGACATGCTGCTTGTTATTAATACGCTACTCCTACCGTACGTTCTAATAAATTATGCTATTAGCTAAATACGCTCCATCAGTATCCTTGGAGATATTCAAAACCCAATGGGATGAGGCCCTGAGCAGCCCGCTTCAGCTGGCACTGCTCGGCGCCGGGAGGTTGGCCCACATCTCCAGAGGCTCCTGCCAACCTCAGCAACGCCGTGACTCCAAGTTCTATTTTTTATTTTCTGACTATTTCCATTACAGAAAGTAGGCCTGCTCTCCCTGTAGGATTTCTCATTGTCTTCAAAGTGAGAGGCCATAAGGCAAATATCCTACCATAAGGCAACCGTCTCCTGGCTGTAATTTACGTGTTAAAGGCCTTTAAGCCCTAACAGCGTGACTGGTATGGCGCGACTTAGAGAATATAGACACAACTAAGTACAATATATGGATATTTTAGAAAGTGCACTGAGAATGTTCTTTAAATTTAGTTATTTACACACTGCTTATTAGAGGAGGCCATGCTTACCTGCGAGCAGTAAGAACTTGTATAAATAAGCAACTGCCTTAGGCTTCTAAAAGGTCTGCAAACTCCCAATCAAAAATTACTGCTGCCCCATCAATGTGTCATATAAATGTTGGCATGTTAATTGTGTATTTATAAGATTGTTAATGGTTAGTTAATTTACCTCCCACACTATTATTGTACTTGAAATGATTTAATGTCTGCTAAGGGAGTTAACAACATGTAACAGCAGATGCGAGAATTTTACCTTTATACTCTGCACCCCGACTTCATGCTATTAACAGTCCGTGTGCTAAATTAGCCAAGCTTCTTTACAGTTTTACATATGCAATCACTTTTCCCATAAACTTGCACAGTGAAAAATTGCCACAAATTCTATTTCAATCTCTAAAGTTTAATTCAAACACATTTTTTCTTCCTCCTCTTCAGAATTTTCAACAGGACACATTAAAACTAATCTGTCAAGAAATGCATGTTAACTGGAAATTCTGTGAACAGTTACCACCCCTCAAAAAAAAAAAAAAATCAGAAAAAAGTTCAGCTCCCAAAAATTCAGTTCAGATTGTTATGCCATATTTTAATAGTTGCTATCTACACAATTCTAACTGGTTCCTCCTTTTGATAAAGGCAAAACACAATCAGATGGCACAGTCCTGGTCTGAGGAACAATGACCTCCAATGAAGTAAAAGAATTCAGAGAAGCAAAGTTCAATTTTGCAAATCTTTACATGAATACTTTTAAGCCCCCATGCCATCAGTTTCACCAAAATTACAGATACAAGATCAATTTCCAGATTGACTGAGATTTGCCAGCGTACTGCCTCTTCTGCATTCCTTATACCCACACACGATTAGCACATCCACACATAGTAGCTGAATTTAACGGAATTCAGGGACTTTCTGAGCATCAGCAACTTATACATTCTTCAATCATAAACAAAAAATAAATGCCCTTTTAATGCTTGCACTATATAAATATTACTCTACTATTAAATAAAATACTTTGCAGACAACTGTCAAGCACACTCTATGTGAACACTAAAAATGAAAAGAGCAATGTGAAACCTACGCAACCTTAACAGTATTTATGTATGACATGATATACAGGTTAGTGTTACGATGATATACTACTTATTGGCAAACACCTTCCATGATTCATCACATAGGTGGACAGAGCTGAATCAGCCCTTCGCTTTCTTCTTGATCTTTATTATTCATCTGTCTTACTTTCTGTGTACTATCTAATCAACACCCTGGATATGAATGCCCTCTCTCACCTTCTCCGTGGTCTCATCACTGTATCATTGAAGTGCCCCAAAGACCACGGGGAGCACAGCCCCCTATTAGTCTGGTGCAGTTAGAGAACATCCTCAAAGATGCAAAACTGCAGCATCAAGAGGCTGAACGACTTGCCAGGTTTCACAGGAACTTTGTAGCAAAATCAGACAGCTGGATCTCAGTCTACTATTTTTATCAGAAGTATTCCTCTTCCAGTAACCCACTGCTATACTCATGGCATCTATAGACTTTCACAGCAAGTGAAGCAAGGCTGTTATGCAGATCAACCTCATTCATAACACAGCATACAATAAGTAAGGCAGAACATTCTAACAAATTATTCAGCTCCCAGTAGGTGACACAAAGGTGTTGAAAAGAGGATATGTAGTTACACAGGCTATACCTTAAACACACCGATGAACACCTCTGAATTTGGGGACGCAACTTCACAAACTTATTAAGTATTCTTGTGACCCTCCTGCTTGCCTGATATACTGTATTTATTTAAATAAAAGGAAGATTTTCTCACTTTCCTCTTTCCCCACCAAAAACACCATACATACCCCAAAAACCAGTCTGATTTCTATTCACGTGTTATCCTACATCAAGTGTCAAGGAGATAGCAAAGCAAGTGTGAGATAAGGGGAAAGGACAAGCTAAACACATACCTCTTATGATTGCCATCCTTCCCATCCATCCTATCAGCCCACCACATACCAGCACAGACAGCAGCAGACACAGCTGGAAGCGCTGTCTCGCTCCTCCAGTGCTGGAGCACACCGCCTTGTGGGACTGCAACCACACGCCAACCTGTTCTTACCCATTTTCAGAGGAAAACGTTTGACCCTGAGCACGAAAAACGCTGAGCGCAGGTTACCTTACTTTTGGGAAAGCGGTTATTTTACACTGAATTTTCTGGTTTGTTTTAAATATACACGGTTGAATCTGACAAAATCCCTCCCTATTACAGCCCAGTGAAAGGTGGCTCGTCACTACACTACACACCGGCCGCGTTTCACTGTCACGCCTGCCAGCAGCGGGGCAGGACCCCGAGTCTGCCTGCCGCTGCACCCCAGCCCTCCGCTCTGCTCCCTCTTCTGACCTGCAGGCTCCTTAAATATCTTCTGGCCCAACTATGGACTTCGCTTGGTAAACTGAAAGCAACGACAACGGGCACGTTTTCGTGCACCGCACCCGTCCCCGTAAGGAGTTTACAGACATCAGGTTAAAAACTTCACAGCTCCACCAAACACAATCCAGTTAACACTGGCTCATCTTCGACTCAAGCTGGCGATTTTAGGAACAGTCCTCCTAACGCCGCCTTTCCATGAGATGCTACAACTGGTCAAAGTACAAGAAATATTTTCCTCACAGAAAATTTTGATATTTATGCCTTTCATGCTTCAAAATACATCATGTATAGCACACATGGAAATTTGCTCATAGACCTCTAAATAAGCTAGAATAAATGATAAAAAACAGAAAGCTGTAAGCATCTAAAAATTTTCTGCTACAGGAAAGAGCTACAACTTTGAAATTCTACCAATTTTAATGGAATACTTTTAAGAATCCTTCAGTTCAAACGGCTAAAAGCAGCTGTAAATTCTCCACAAAACTCTCGAGCCAATTCCCGAAAGGTTATTTTGCTCTCTAAATTGTAAAAGTAAAAAGTGAGAAGCAGGAAAAAAATTTCCTCTCTCCTATTCTGCAAAGCTGTACCTCTTCTTTTTTTTTTTCCCCCAGAAGAAAATATGTTTAAATTGACTGTCCTCCTTAAGGAAGTAATAAACAATTAAAGCCCTATTCAAGGTAAACAAAAATACTGCAAATAAAGATGCAGCTTCTGGAAGGTACAACCTGGATCTAAAACAATTACTAATAATCTCAAAATACAGCAGGCTGGAAAAATTATATAACATTACATGTCATCTTATTGCTCAAGGGCTTCCATAGTCACTGGACTTAAACACCTCTCTGACTGTAGCGCTTTGAAGTGATCTTAAAAACTAATGAAAAAAATGGGCAGATTAGAATAAAAAATTGATTCCCCCCCCCCATCATATAAACTAGAATAGGATGGTGCGAACATACTTCAAAATTTATGATTCAGGTTATATGAAATAATTTCACAGTTAACTTCTGTCTGCAATTGCACACGAAATGGTTCTGGTTATCTACATTTGCAGTAGTACAAATAATCAAAACCCTTGAATGCCAGACAGGCTCCTGTGCATGCAGGATAAAGGAAAGTGAACTGCCATATATGAAAATTCAAGTTTATGTTTCAACAAAAGCTCAAGTGCATTTAAGAATGAATACTTATCTAGAGAAGCTGTCACTCATGCTTTGGGTCCTATCATTAAAAAGGAAATAATCATTTAAAGTCATTTAAAGAGGCGCTCTTTCACAAGTGAAACTGGAATTTGAAAGTTATGATGAGAAACCACTACATTACACAATTTCCAACAAATTATTTGTTAGTTTTTAAACCTGTAAATCAATCTGGCATTAGCTATGTATTTCTATATTTGTTAACTGCTTGGAATTTGGCTACATTTTTGTTGTCATACCAATCAGGATGCAAATGATACCAACTCCAACACTTTAATTATTGAGCTTTAGGGAAGGAGGGAGAGAATATTGGAGTATGTATGGAAACTGTATACTCTATTTGTTTCCTGATCTTGTCAAATCTTCATTTAATTGTAAACAAGTTGATGCTCAGCTAACCTGAGCTATCTTGCATCAAGATTTTAAGCAAATAAATAAGTATAAAAAAAAGGCAGAGATTATAAATTAGGGCAGACAAATCTGTATCTAGACTCATGCCTGCAAAGAGCATTCTATCAATATAGTGAAATGCTAATCTCCTAATTAACAACCTAATTAGGTAATTATGGCTTTGCAGAGGGATGCCTAAATGAAATATGACAACATGGTCACCTCTTTATATGGCACCTGTGGGCCTTTTCAGCTGTCACTGCAAAGAGTGCAATATCAATTTGAACAGATGACAAAGTGTTGTCATTTTTCATTCTGATATTGTACTGAATGGTTTGGATAGAAGCAGTTTAGAAAAGCGGCATCTTGCCTGGCTTTTGCCTAATCTAAATATGTGCAAACACTTTGCTTAATTTTTAATGTCTGTGATTATGCTTATTTTTTCATACTGGCTAGCAAGCATTACCTAACACACACATTACATCTGCAATGTCATGTTGTGATGACCCACCACACTGGAATCCCTTTTACCTAATTTCACAGCATGTGTTCACGTGAATTTACTACCCAGAAAAATATGAGCATTTGAGTTCATTTTTAAGGCTTGACTGCCGATTTTAAAATAACAAAACAAAAACGGAGTACCTTTTAAATAACACATGAAAATTTCCATTTTATTTTTATTCCTGATGAACACTCTTGTTCAGAAATGGGGAACAGCAGTCACTGTCCGTGAGCAGGTGAAGCTGACTGTACTTTTGCTTGCACAGAAAGCTGGAAAGGAATACTTTCAACAATGGCATGGCACTTTTACACGGAACCGTGATTTTTCACTCATATGCCAAAAATGCTTAACAATTCGTCAAGCTTTAACATTCCTAAGACAAACAAATAAAACACCTACTTGCAAAGAGGAGGATAAAAGTGTAGGTTCAGACTCCTCAAATATTAGACTAGAACTTCTATTTTGGCTCTTCTCATTGTGGTGTTCAAGAGCCCAAAAAAACCCCCATAAATCTCACAAACACCTATAGAACTTCAATCTTTAAAAAAAAAAACCAAAAAAACCAGAAAGCTTCAACATTTTACCTTTTTTTGCCTGTATAATATTGAGAGAGATGCCACATTGTTTGGGTTCTCCTGAGCAAGATTCACTAGCTATGCCTACACCACAATTAGCAAGTGAGCGGGGAGGTATGGCATGATTCATCAACTGCCCGTATTTCACTCGTACAGCTGCTTCGTAAAGCCTGCCTGGATGTGCTGAAGCCAAACTTGACTGCAAGGCATTTTAGGCACGTGAAGGCCCACAGCCCTAAAGAGCTTGCTCTGGGCGGACCCGGGACACAGCCTGGAGACTTGCTGTAGCTACAGCCGGACTACGGGATCTTCAGAACAGAAGTACCACAAAAGTACCGCAAACACGCTTGCTGGTCCTCGACACTGATGTGGAGTTGGGTGCTACCTGACTGCACCAAAAACCCCCTCCTGTATTTGTTTGAGCCAATTCATTAGTCTACTCTCGAAACTTTTACACTGCTATGCAACCATACCATCAAATTTCTAACTGAAAAAAAACATTACCTCTCCCAGTATCTGACAGTTTCAGAATTATATTTGTAAATTCCTGTCTTACAACAGGACTATCAGAAAAAAACAAATGTCAGGTATCACCAACAGTATATATTTATCTTTGCTGGATAACTTACTCTTGTAGGTTAGTCTAAACATTAATATTTTAGTGGTTTTCAAACATAAAAAAGTGACCCTTTCTTCCTGTAGCGGTATTCCATGTATAGCTTTTCAACATGGTATCGTGTTTCAGTCCTAGAAAAAATGTAACCATAGATTATCGTGACATAACCTTAAAAGTATTTTATATGAAGCGTTCATTTCGTATACATCAACAATAAGAGTATACTCATAAATGTAGATTCTAAATCTACATGTAAAACTAAATGTAAACTGTAAATCTAGCCATGAATAAAAGTTACTGCTATGCACACACTTAGTGGTAAACGGGAAATGAAAGGGATACAGAAGAAGAGTAGACTACTAGAATTTTATTCTTAAAACTCTTTTGTTCTCAATATTGATTTATTTTTTTAATTTAAAAGTAATAATTCCTGGCAATTTTCCTCTACACTCCTAGTTTAGTTTATCAATACTATCTCTAATTCCTGTCTATAGTTGTTCTCATCCGAGCTAATGACAGGTCAGTGCTTATTTTCTTCTTCTGTATATTCTGTAGCATTTACTTATTAAACAGAAGCATATACCAAAACAAATAGCTTTGTATTTGACAATTTTTTCAGTTTGTTGCCATTCTACTTCTGATTGCATGAAAATATTTTTATTGCATAAAAAGGATGATCATAATCTTATTTTTTTCATAATATAACAGGGTGCAAGCTGCTTCTGACTTCACAAATGTTCATGAGAATACCTACTTCAAAAACTCCCGAGATTTCAAGCCCCTTTGGGACTCTACGTCAACTGTAACTGGACAGGTTCACACTTCTTCAACAACAGATGAATCTCCCTTTCCTCTGGCTTTTAATTTTTGTCTTGACAAATTTTTGGTCTGTCTCCTTCAAGAGCACACAAAACATATTCAAGGAGCCTGTTTTGCTTTCAGAATAACTGATTTAGATACTTCTCGAGCCATAAGTAACCAAGCTAGGGATTATCCTCGGGCTGGATATCTTGTATCTTGTATATCTTGTATAAGAAACTGAGCTTACAGACAATGACTAGCCAGATATCACAGTTTAATAAAGCTTCTCAGCAGACACACACACAATTAATATTAAAACGCATACTGGGGTCCTTGTTACAGGTACTGTCTAACAGAAGAGTCCTCACTTGGTCACTTCTGGTAAATGGAGAACTGCTGCTAGCAAAACCTAAGACAGCACACTCACTGCCAGGCACATCTCAAACGTAAGGCAGTATCACACCCATGAGCCACCACGATACCAACGATACAAACAGTTTGCGGTACCGATGCCCCTGCAAGAGCATTCTGCGTGCTACCAGGACCAGCACTGCTACATGCCTGCTTCCACACTCCTACACCCCAAAGCTCACAGCCTGTCCCTTCCAGCAGCTAAATGGGAAGAACTGGAGAAAGCCGGAGCTCTCCCTCCCCCTTCCTCAGCAAGTGCCACTCGTCCATCTCCGAAGCAGAGTGTCGAAGAGAGCTGCCGGTGGGAGACCTGCTGGTCCTACCCGGGGCTACACTGCTGTCGGGGGTGTGCGACTTGCATCCCGTTTATTTGCTGTCCCATTTGTTAATAACTGACCTTTCAATACAGGGGTCTATTTCTCATGCTCACAACTCGGGAAGGTTGGGAAAATTTGTGCTACAGAATGCGTAACACACAGATCGTTCTGCCAAGCTGCTTCACCTGCTGAGGCCTTTGCTGATCAGAAGGGAAACCCTACAGAAGAACTCAGCTGTTAGACACATTTGTTATTTGTTGCAGCTGGGTGAAACAGTTAAAGCAATAAACAGAGGATGAAAGGGTGCAATAAGGCAGACCTGAAACATGACTGAGAAAGAGATGTACTAAATTGGTTCTAATTCACCGCTTCAGCTATTTCTGTACAAGTCTATATGCAGACAGCGCTCTCAATTTTTTTAATCTAACCCAAAAAAGTGTCCGTGAACAGATTTGCTCTGAATTTGAAAAAATCACTGAGAGAGTTTAATTCCCAACCTTGCACCTACCTGATAATCCCCTGAAATCTAAAATCGTGTAGAACATACTCAGAAAATCCAAGCTCGGCTGTAGCATTTCTCATTTAGACGATCACTAAACTTCCACTAACACTGAAATCCACTCTTACTGTTTTATCTCCTAGAAACCACTTCTCACTCCCTCACCGCTATTCCTGCGGTGAGACTGCTAGTTCTGATCGCCGCTCGCCGTGCACGCGAAAAAACGAGAACACAATCCAGCAACACGTTCAAGTGCGACCACGCTAACAGCGCTCATCTTGCAAACAGCCAGGCAGTCAGAGCAATAACCTGCAGGCTGTAGAAGCGGCCAAGAGACAAAGTTATGAAGTGCGCAATCGTTAATTTGGATGAAGCGACAGCACCGGGCCAGAAGAGACCCCAAGGCACACGGCGGGCCTCCAGCCCCCGATCGGGCGTGGAGCGTGTCCAGTGCAGCCCCTGGAATTCCCTTACCTGTCTGCCTGCTTTACCGCACGCCCCACTCTAAGAGCCGAGCCACACGTTCCACTTACCTATTTTTCCCTTCAAGCTTTACTGCCGGGTGCCCATCTGAGCGGTTCTGTTCACCCCAACCGCAGCTCGCCGGCTGCAGCGCCTTGCTCCGCAGAGGGACGTTACCCCTGCCTTGCTCCTCAGGAGAGGCAGAGGCCCGGAGCTCCCCGCGGCAGCAGGCAGACCTGGCTGCAGACGCACCGGGAACCCTCGGGTCCTTTTATTCTCAGGAGGATCTCGCCAGTACTGTAATGGCTCACGCTTCCCTGTGACATGCTACTTCATCCCGCGCATTTGCCACAGACTTTTATTAAAAGAAATAAAGGAGGAGTTACAGCACGGAGCGCCTCTGCCTCCGTCAACCAGTGGGACGCCCCAGGAGAGCCGCCGGCCGGTACCGGGCAGGCACCCCGCAGCCGGGCCCCGGACCGCCCCTCTGCGACACCCACCGCGGCGCTGGGGCGAGGACCCCGCACGCCTCCGCACTTACAGGCTTCGCCGCTGTGCCGCTCCGTGGGGCCGGGCCGGGGCCGGGCCGGGCGCCGCCGCCGCCGCCGCCTCCCCCGCCGGCGGGCTGGGGCAGCCGCTTCCGGGGCCGGAGGACGCCGCGGAACGGGGAGCGCTGGGCCGTGCCGCGACCCGGAAGCACCACCTCCGGAAATGACGCCGACGGCGGCGGTACTGACGTGCGCATGCGCCGGTGGGGGCGCGGAGCGGCCGTACCGGAGCGGCGAGCGCTCGGCCTGGCTTCCGGCTCGGCAGCGGGCTCGGCGGGCGCAGGGCGGTGAGGGCACGGCGCCCGGCTGGGCCCCGCGTCCCGCGGGGGCTGCTCGGTGCTTCGAGACCCACCGGTGCCACGAGTTCGCGTCGCGCTTGAGTCCAGCACCGGGTCCGGGGGTGCGGAACGACCGGGCGGTGGCGGGGGGCGTGCGGCCGTGCGGGGGGGGGGGGGGGGGCGGCTGCCGCAGGCACCGGGGTTCGCTCTGCGTACGGTGTTTCACCGAGCAGCGAGGGGCTTGCGAGTTTTGCAGTTAAACTGGTCCGGTCAGCGAGGAACTGCAGCAGAAACCGGCGCCCAGCCTCCCGGAACGTCCGGGGCGTTAACGACGAAACCTGTGGTAGCGGCAGCTTTCAGCTGTGCTTCTGATTGCAAATAAAGAAACGGGGCGCTTTTCTGATTGCGATGGCAGCAGTTTTATTTCCAAAATCGCTTTTTCTTGTTTAAAACAGCATGGGATTTGTATTTATTTTGTGGTTTGAAACCAAACCTTCCACATAGCACCAGGTACGCGAGCACGAACAGGATGCGTTTAAACAGAGGTAACTGTTGCAAAAGCAAGTAATTAACCGTGCTGGCCGTGCTTAAAACCGTGACAAACGTCCTCCTGGGTGAGACCGGTGCTCCGTCTAACTCGGGTCTTGGCTCCGGCACCGAGGACAGGAGGTGCCGCTCGGAGCGCGCGGCGGAGCCCAGCCACCCTCCCTGGTCCCATCGCCTCAGACCTCCACGCCAGCCAGGACCGGAGACGTTACCGGGTACTGCCAGGACTCGTTTTCTTTTCGGTGTCTGTTGGCGGCCTATTGGCCGTGCGTTTGTGTCATCTCGTACCAGACTCACTGATGCAGTCTGCCTCCGCAATCTCCTGCGGAAATAATGAGATAATATTGGTTAATTCCTCAGCAAACTGTGACCTCGCCGTCTCTAAGCAGCTGCGCACATCAACAAGAAGCGACCTTTGAGAAGGACGGTACAGGAGGACGGTGAAGAGCGTTACAGAGTGCCACCAAAGGCACCTGAGCGGAGATACGCCTTCGATTCTGTGAAGAGCAGATAATAACGGCCGGCGTCAGCGGCTGAGTGAAGACGAGGAGCTGGAACTGCTCTAGCAAATGGCAGGTCACAGGGAGCGTAAGGCCATAACCGGGAGGCACAGCAGAGCAGAGAGCGCCATTCTGCAGCAGTCATCTCATGCTGGAATTACTTGACTCAGCCTGATAAACCAGTAGGAAAAAATAACCCAGAAGAGCAACTTTCTGCTGATTTGGTGAGGCGAACCGGATCACCGTGGGGCGAGACGAGTACCAGAGCTGGCACCGGGGAGCACCGTCCTGTTCGTTCCAGTGCCAGGTAGCCATGAGAACTGCTCATCTCTTCTGTGAAGCCTTGCCGTCGGTGGACAAATGCAAACTGATCTGTGAAATATTCAGAATAATAGTAATAAAAAAGATCTTTGGAGAAGCACTCTTAATAAAGCTGGATGACGCTGAGAACACGTTTGCTCAGATCAGAAAATGGTACAGTAATCAAGATGGAAGATAATTAGAATTTGAATGAACATGCTAATTGCTTGGAGGGACAGTAAAAGCGTAGTTATGTTAACCAGAAGTAAACCACAAGAGTTAAATGTAACCCCTGTGAGACGTGCTTAAGGGTTCCAAATGAAACAGATGACATCCAAGTTACAGTCCTGAGCGAAGGTATGATGATGGTGATGTCAACTGTGATTGAGCGAAGAGGCAAGCGGAAGCCAAGGAGAAAGATTAAGAGCTCTGTTTTAGCCACGCTGAGTCGGAGTTGTCAGCCATACATCCACAGAATGTCAGAGAGACGAGGATGAGATTTTAGTTTGGACATGACTTCTTTCAACTGAAACTGTCCATCGCAGATAAAGTACATACAACAAATTAAGTATCACTTTAATTGCTACTGTGGCTCTTTATCACCATGCTACAGGTGGTTTTCCCTTCCTTGAGCAGTCTCTGTAGCGATAGTTTGTTACACACTACCCAAAATGTGAAGAAAATTGATCAGAATTAAAGTAACTTCTGACTGCCCTTGCGTGGGGCAGGTGCTCTACGTAAGAACAATTTGGGGGGGGGGGTTGGCAATGATCTGAAGATAACCCCTTTACAGAATGAAGTCTTAATTATTCTTGATATACATATTTTTTTCTCTCCACATTTCTGGCAGTCTATGCATATATGCAAAAAGACAGATCTGAAATAAAAATCGGGATTCTGAAGCGGCACCCTTGCAAGCACAGCTTGCTGCGCCGGAAAATCCTCCCTGAAGGCCCCTGCCTCTTGACAGGGCTTGTCCGCCAGGAACGCGCTCAGGGCACGGCCACACAGAACGACAACGAACAGACCACCTCCGCCCGGGGCCTCTCCATCCCGTGCCCGCTCTCCACCGCACGGCCGAAGTTCCCGGCCCCGGGGCAAGGCCAGCCTCCCGCCGGTACCCGGGCTCGCAGGCGCGGCGGGCCGGACCCGGGGGCTGCTTCCAGGCCGGGGCCACCGCAGGAGGTGCCGGGGACCGGCCCGGCCCGGCAGCGGCGGCGCTGAGAGGAAACGCGAGGCCTCAGCCCGCGGGTTACCATAGCAACGGGAGGGGCGGGGCCGGAGCGGCGTTCGCCCCGGCCACGTGACTGTTCGAACAGCCCAATCAGAAGTTTCTCAGCCGGGGGGCGGGGCCTGCGCGAGAGCAGGCGGGCGCGGCACCGCCCCGCGCAGGCTGAGTGGCCAGCGCCGCCGCCGGCGCCCGCCCCCGCGCGCTGCGATTGGCCGCCGCGCCCGCCGCTCCCAGCCGAGGCCGCCCCCCCCCCCTCCCTCCCCGGGAGCGCCGCCGCCGCTCGGCCCGGCGGGAGAGCGGCCCCGCGGAGCCGGACCCGTGAGGCGGGCGGCCCCGGGCGGGGCGGTGGCGGCGGCGGCGGCGGCCCCGCCCGGTGGGGCGGGGCGGACCGCGGGGCGGGGCGGCGCGGCGTCCCGCGGGAGGGGCGGGGCGGGGCGGCGGGCGGGGCGCGGCGGGCTCCGCGTCCCTCTCGCGCGCGGCCGCTCTCCTCCTTCACAGGGTGACACGTCTGCGGTGAGTGAGTGGCGTTGGCAGGCTGTCAATCCCTCACCGGAGCGGCCATCAAACAACATAAAACACACACAGGCACCGGGCGGCGGGGCTCATAAATTCCAGCGGGCTGATATTTTTGCACATTGCTTTGCAGAGAGTGTGTAATTAATTTTTTTACAGTTCTTGCCCCGTTATTTCCGCTCTTTTCTTTGCACAAGTTCAAACTTTTGATTGCTGCTGTTTTACCCCCGTTGCACAGACTTGGGATCGTTTGTTATTTTTGGGGGGGAGGGCGATTAATTTTTTTTTTTTTCTCCCCTCTGTGATTGTGTTTTCTTGGCTTTTTTTATGTTGCAATTTGGGGGTGGGGGTGTTCGCCGGGTTTGTTGTGGTTTTTGCTGTTTGCCACCCTCCTAACTTCTTAAGGATTTGAAAGCGAGTTTTTTGATTTTGTTGTTTGTTTTTTTTTTTTTTAAATTTTGCCTTTTTGCAAAGAAGATTTTTGGACAAGTGGGGAAAGACATAAAAAGCAACAATAAAAATAAAAAAGGAAAAAAAAAAAAAAGCTTTGGAGGAAGATTGTACCAGGAAAAGAAAACTGCAAAGAAATCTTATCAACTCATTTATCCAAGCCACAAATATGATGATGATGAAAGAAGACTGTAACTAAAGAAGAGAGTGATTTACTGCACTGGGAAGGAGAAGAGAGTGGAATAAACAGCTGAGATCCGGTCAAAACACAAATACTGATTTTTCGTTGTTGTTGTTTTGTTTGGCTTCCCCCCCCCCCCTTTTTTTTTTTCCTTCTTCTTCTTTTTTTGGTGTGTGTGTGCAAGAGCGAAATAAGGAGTCAGGAACTGAGGCTGACTCCGGGAGCCAGAGCCGGATCGGCGCTCGCTCTCTCCCCGAAGCCCGGCGCTCCTCCCGCCCCGGCAGCGCGGCCCGGGCCGCGGCAGAGGCATGGACGATCAGTCCAGGATGCTGCAGACTCTGGCCGGCGTGAACCTGGCCGGCCACTCGGTGCAGGGGGGCATGGCCCTGCCTCCTCCCCACGGACACGAAGGGGCAGACGGCGACGGCAGGAAGCAGGACATCGGCGACATCCTCCATCAGATCATGACCATCACTGACCAAAGCCTGGATGAGGCACAAGCAAAGTTGGTTTCGTCTAATTAAACCTTGTCTTTTTTTTTTTTCTTTCCCCCCTCCCCCTGTTTTTTTTTTCTCGTGTGTGTGTGTGGTTTTTGTTTCTCTCCTTCCTGCTCCTCTGCGGAGAGTCTCACAATTAGAGCAACTTCTTGGCGCCGTAGGGGAAATTGCAAGCAGCCAAGGCAGAGCCAAAGTTGCTATTTAATGATGTTTTTTTTAATAGAGATATGTAAAATAAATATATAAGTATGCGATGCTTATGCCGTCGCTCCGGTGCGCGGGAGGCTGCGGCTGATCCCTGCCCGTTTCCCGTTGGACACTGTCCGGCGGACACCGGCCTCAGAGCCGCTGCCTGTCCGTCTGTCCGTCCGTCGGTCGGCTCTGCGCTCTCCTGAGGAGTGCAACTTTTTTTTTTTCCTTTCTTTCTTTTTCTTGCCTCCCTGCCCCCGAAGTGGCGGCAGATGAATTACAAACCTGACAAGATATTGCTGCGGGGGGGGGGGGGGGGGGGGGGGAACAACAACAAAACACAAAACCCCTGGCTGTTTTAAATCACAGTAAATACAAAAAACAAAGAATGTTAACTCTGCAAGTTTCCCCCCTCCTCCTCCGCCCACCCCCCCCAAAAAATCTTAATAAATCAGTTATAATATCGCAGGACGGATCGTACCGGGGACAAGGGGGGGGGGTGGGTTTGATTTATACCCCTCGGTCGGGCGGCATTTGCACAAAGATAATTCGGTATAAAAGTCAAGAGGGATGAGGGAAAGAGAGACCCGGCAGCCGCGGCTGGGCGAGGGAACCCCGGCTTCCCCCCCCCCCCCCCGCCCCTCGCCCCCCGCTACCCGCTCCCCTCCGCCCGCCAGACCCGCGGCCCGGCGCCGGGAGCCACCGACCGGTGGCTCCCGGCGCCGGGCCGCGGGTCTGGCGGGTAGGGAAAAAGGGAGGGGGACGACGACGACGATAAGGGGATCCTTCTCGGGGAAGGCGCCATGTTGCTTGAAACGCCGCGTTAACCGCTTGTATTCTGCTCTCTTTCAGGAAACACGCACTGAACTGCCACAGGATGAAACCCGCCTTGTTCAGTGTCCTCTGCGAGATCAAGGAGAAAACAGGTAAGGGCCGCCCGCGCCGCCGCCACCGCCGCCGCAGCCATCTTGATCCCTCCTTCCTTCCACCCGCCGCTGCCCGCCGGCGGGGACGGTGCCGGCCGTCTGCCGGCCCTTCACGCCACCGGACCGGGGTGGTGTGTAGCGAGCTGCCCGGTGAGGGGTTCGATCCGCCCCGTTGAGTTGAGGGGCCCGCCGACCCATCCCGGCGACGGCGGCCCGGTCAGGCTGACTCGCTGTGAAATGGCGCGGTGGAGAATCCCCCGCCGCTCTCCTCACAGCTCCGGAGGTGCCCCGTTAGCGCCCGGGCTGCCTTTTTTTACCGTCAGAACACTTAGCAAAATACTTGTCCGGTCTGTGTTACCTCACATCTTTACCCCCCCCCTACCCCCCCGCCCCGGGATGCGTAGCACGCAGCGGGGACGATAAAGTTTCTGAGGGTGTGCGCTGCCCGGGTTTGGGGAGAGCAAAGCTGAACCCCTGTCAGCAGAGCAGGGGAAGGAGACTTCCACAGAGACCCTGAGGAATGCCAAGTGATGGATGCTTTGACCCCAGATTTGTGTAGGGTGCGGCGAAGCTCGAGTTGCTCTTGGGCGATGATGTTTTGAACGCCAAAAATTTTCATCGGAAAAGTACAAAAAATATTTTCTTTCGACATTAATGCGACACTAATAAACTCTGCGGGTTTTTTAGAGGCATTTTAGGGGTTTTTTTTTGCAATTTTTTCACATCACCGAATTTACAGAGAATTTTTTTTAAAGAAGAAAATTTGCAAAGTATTCTGCTTTGTATTGCGACAATAAGAACATTTATTATGATCTGGCTTTAAAAATAAATACATGCATTGGCTGGCTTTTTAGCTGTATTTGATATTCAATCACATTCCCTTTAATTGCACGCTGAAAAAATAAAGACTAGAGACGAAAAGAACAAACGTGAAATCATTGCAAATCTCAGCTGAGAAGCCTAAAAGTGCACAGTTCTCAGTAAATTATGGTGCTTTATGTCCAAGGGTTTCTTTGCTACCGGGGATCCACTTCAGTTTCTGCTGACAGCTAAGCACTAGGGTATTGACTGTGTTGTGAATATTAAGATTGATTCTGCTTTATATTGCATTATATTACCCGGGATAAGGGGAATGATCCCCCTTCTGCCCTCCCTCCCCACCTACCTACGTTTTGCCTCGATCAGCTCGTAACCCCTTTCCGTCCTTTGGCTTGTGGTTGTTTTCTGCCTTTCCCTAAACTTTTTGCCTGTCCTGCTCTGGAGCCAGCCAAGCAACCTGCCCTCGATGTTCAGACATTTTGCAGCAGGCAGATTTCAATTAAGGAGGCAGGCGTAGGTCCTGCGATCACTTTATTTGCAGAGGGCTTAGCCTCAGTGTTTTGAAAGGAAAGTATAGTCAGCCACATGTGAGAGGTGAGCTGCGAAGAAAAACCCAAGTCCTTTCAGCAGCGGGGATTACTGGCAGAGGGTGTTTGGTGAGGCCACCGCCGTCTCGGAGGCGAGAGGGAACCTGACAAGAGACTTTGTGCTCTGAAACGTTTCGGGGTGTTTCAGTGATAACTTACAAGTTGGGATCCTGCCTTTGTGCTGCAAGTAGTCGAGCCAAGTTTGCAAGTTATCTCTTTTGTGAAATCGCTGAGAACCAACAAAGAGTGAAGGCGTCCGCCTGCCCAAAGGCAAGATCCTGCCAGCCCCGGCAGCACAGGAGGGACAGGATTAATGCACCGGGTGATTGATGGAAATGAATCCACACCCCCACCAAAAACTGTTCCCGGAGGGGGACCTTCACTCAGGGTCTCCCAGTTGAGATGAAATGTCTGTGTAGGCTTTAGTTAGCGTGTAAAGCAAAGACGACGTGAAAATAAATTCTAGCATATTTTCTGTAAGCTGTTTTTGTAGGAAACGGCTCAAACAATTCTTAACTGGAAGGGTGAACAGTCTGGGATGCAATTAAAGCAGAGGTCCCCCCCGCTCCCCCTGGTACTCTGCATTGTCTTGTGGTCCGAGTACTTAAATCTGCCTGCAACTGGGTCATGCGCCGGTATTTAATTCTTTTTAATCAGAACCAAAGTTTACCTTGGTGTTGGCAGTGGGAATTGCCGTGATGGCTTTATCGCTACCTCCTTCTGTGAGAAAGACGAGAGGTGAGGAGGGAGACTGTAGCCTATACATAAAGTGTAATTGCAGTCATGTCTGTTCTGAAATAAGTAATGCAATATTTAAGTCATTTTTATATTGAATTATGTATTTTTTTATATTTTAGTAGTTTTCAGTACACTCAGCGAGGACTTTGTGAGACTGGTCGTGAGAGAACACGTAGAGGAATCCTCAGTTTAGGTAGAGCAACTCTGACACTTTCCTGCAAGGGTTAATGAATGCATCACATTTTTAAAAGCCTCTGTCTCTGTCTCACTTAGGGTTAGGAGCTGAAGATTTTTTTTTTTTTTCCTGTGAGGTATTTACCATGTACAAAGCAAATCACTGAGCTTACTGAATTTAGCCTGACATTTCTTTTTTAACATTTTAACATTTTAAAAAGTGCTGCATAATACATTTAAGAGCTTTACAGATATTAATAGATACGTGCATTCTTAGAGGCAACCACAAGGTAGCATGGTTTTCATAAAGAAACTGCCACTTATTTTTTTAATTAGTTCAAAGAAAAATGATAGCCAAAGTTCTACCGAAGCCCCTCCAATAAAATATGAAGATAAGCCAGTGAGAGCCTATTGACTCTATTTTGTTGTATTTTACTTGTTCTCTTGAGGTGTTGCTCGGAAGTGTTAAAGTTGCATTCTTAATGCACGCTCACATCTGTTGCATACCTGTGTAACAGTCTGTCTCCTTACGCGCCTACCAGTAGGAATCAAACACTGATTTGCGCCTTTTTTTTTTTTTTAATAGCTCTTTTTTACTGACTAAAAATCCTTCAGATTTGTAATTTGATTAAGCCTCCATTAGGACGTTGCTATACCTGAGGTACTGGTTATTCTCATGGAGATAGAAATGAAAATATATTAATTCTTACAGTCTTAAAATGGTTAGGGAATTGCAATTACTTCCCAGTGGAATGACATGTTATTAGGTCCTGGATTGTGTTGATAGATGATTTGGGTTTTTGTCTTTAAAAATCATTTGTATAGCTAGGAACACACGTTTATAAAAATGTCTGAATGCATGTGCGTATATGAGTACATGTATACATTTATTTATTTATTTCTATAAGCCCAACGGAAACAATGATAGCTGCCAACCAAACCCTAATTTACTGTCACCACAAACCCTAAATAGCATTCATTTACTAGTAAAGCCTAATGGCATACATGATGGTTTGCCAGATTTGTGGCCTTTGTGAGGCTTATAAGCAGGACTGACTTGGGAAGATCATAAAACTTAATGAACTTCTCGACTGCAGGAGGTGTCCGCAGGGGAAGAGAAAGGCCTGCTTGGCTGGTTGGGCTGGTTGAACTATTTTTTATGTCTAAAGAGAGAGGAGGAAAATGTTCATTAAGAACATTCTCCCCTTGTGCAGAATTTTGTTTTGAAGAATGAAAAAAAAAAAAAAGATACAAAAACCAGACAAATAGTGACGTTAACCGCGGGGTTAATTTCTTGCTGTTCCCCATGTAAGCTAAAACCTTTCTTTTTATTGCTACAACTGTAAATAGCCATACGATGCCATTCCGATGATTAAAGGGCTGTATGGTGCCCTTACTTGCTGCAGAGCTCCTTATTGATGAAAATGGCCCAACTCTTTTAGGAACGCCCCTTGTCAATATGCTGCAAAATCTGTAAACCGCCTGTTAGGTAACTCGTTTGAGAAGGACTTGCTTTTTGCCTTGTCTGCTAGCAGAATTTGAAAATGTTAACCCCTTTCTTCACTGGTTATTTAAAAATGGAATCACAGGACTCTTCCCTTGCATTTCACAAATTTCAACTTTTCAGTGTTTGTAAACTATCATTTAGCGCCAACAACTTGCAATAATATATAATAATACCCAATCCTAGCAATCCTGTCTGAACATTAAAGGATTCAAATGGAACAATGAAATGGCACTGATAGCATACATATATATGTATGTGTATGTATGTACATATGTATGTTAGCTATTTTCTAAATATCAGCTGTGATGTTATTGTTATTCAGTTTAGCTGTTTAAAATATTTATGTGCAGTCCTGGTGTTTTTTTCAAGCTGCTAAATACATATTTTTGATTTACCCTGACTACATAAGGAAGTAAGCATTGTGTATTTATGTGTGTGCATCTTTTCTTCAGTTTAAATTATTTAGCTTTTGTTTCCTTTCTCATGCTTCAGTATCCAAGATTTTTCACTTAACCATTGGTTATACTTTTGAGTGGTTTTTTTTTTTTTTAATTGTCAGCAAATGTATTACAAATGATGACGTGCAGTAGAATGTTAGGTCATTTACACTGTCCTTATGGCAATGACATTGCTTTTCTTCATAAATGTCCTACTAGGAAAAAATAAACGGAATAAAGTATCTTGATTGTCATTTGGTCATCTGTTTCAAACACATTCATTATCAAAATTCTATTTCTTTGGTGGATTTCCAACAGGGTACTTCTCTGGTTAGGAAAACAGGCGGCTTTGGTGATTATTTTCATTAGAGAAATTCATGATACTTTGTCTTACAGAACCTGTAACTACACCATACCTTTAGACCTTACCATTGTTAGTGCCTCTTGCTATATTTAAATAACAATCTTCACATTGATTACCAGGATCAGTGTTTCCAGATCTTTTTTTTTTTTCCCTCCCCCTTCCGTAGAGGATAAATTTGGACCTACTTGTCAATACTAATTTAACTAGGACCAGGGATTTATTTTATTTTATAGCTATTCTTCATGTCCTTCATTTTATTTTTGAATTTGACACATTTCTTGCTTATCTGAAAATACTAAATTATATGAGTTACTGTGTGGTGTATTTTAGGATGCTTGTTGTAAGTTCAGGAATTTTTGCATTCAGGGATAAATTATTATAATAGCATGTAGTGAATGCAAAAGGGTCTTTTTTTTTTTTTTTTTGCAGGATTTAACACATTTATCAAGCTCTATTCCTACAGCTTTCAATGAAAAAGTTGTATGATATGGATATTATGCTGTCTTTTTTCAATTTAAATATTGATTTGTGTGAAACATTAATATAATGATATTTGCAGTCTACCGTAGACAAATATAAGCAGAATTAGACATACTAAATTGTTACAAATGTAACACAATATTTAAATACATGTGAAGGCAATATTAATAATTATATAGTAGAGCACGAGAGAGTCCAGTTTGTATCCGTCCTCAATTTTTAGACTGTTTTTCAATTCCTTGCACATCATGCATACGATGGTTCGATGAATATTTTTATGAATTGCAGGAATGAATACTGAATCTGTGTACTAGCGCGTCCAAATCTGCGGAGCCCCGAGTGGAGTTTTGCTGTCCTGGTATCATTGGTAGAATTAGATGTAGCTGTTTGTATTCCATGAATTGACACCCTGAGAAGAATGCTTTGTTTGTTTTCTCAGCAGTCATGTTTAATGCTATTCGCTTATCAAGGTGATCAGCATGGTTCAGATAACACATGCCTGACACAGCCTGCCTTTTTTCACCATCATGTTGACCTTTTGTCACATTTGCTTTTCTCTGGTAGGCAATTCATGTCTTTAAGTATGAATGGAGTAAATAATTCACATCAATATTTAATATAAATTATTAAAGTTTCTGTCAGCTCTTATAGTTCATGCTTTTATAAAGTTGGAGTAGTTCATCAGCCAAGCAGATGAATTGTGCTTCTCAGCTGGACATTAGAGCTCCTCCATAATGCTGTCTTTACAGTGGAAGTAAACAGGGAATTAAATATGAAAGGAAATGAAGCCTGGTACTTGAATGCTATATATTTTTCAATAATGCACATTCTTTAAGAAGGCTCAAACTACTAGATAAATACCCATCGTAATTTATTTTGTTACTCCCCTACTTTTTTTTCCCCTTCATGTTGCAAACAGAAATGTGGAAAAACCCACTGACCCCGGCATTTTCTTCTACTCTTTGTTATTAGCCTTCCGTTAGTGCACCAGCCCCCTTCTTGGGTTTAGGGTGGGTGTACTAGTGTTGAGGTTTGGGGTTTTTTGGGTTTTTTTCCTCTTAACGTTCTTTTTCTGTTTTTAAAGATTGATGGGGAGCACTAAGATGATGAAGTTTCAGGGTTTTTTAGTCCTTGTTTATAAATTACAGTTTATATTTTGCAAAGTGACCTGTGATTGAAAGTAGATTCTGAAAATATTTTTTAAAGAAGAAATGGTCTGATGTCTGATTGTAACAGCTATAATGTGTTTATTGCTTCAGGAATTGGATAAAATAGCATGTTTTGCATAAAAGCATATAGTAAAAATAATTATGCACTTTAATTTTATACTGTTTTAGGTATTTTACTTTAAATTCTTTTGTTAACGATCAGTTCAATGCATGTTGCACAGTCATATGAACTTGTAACAATATATGAATCACTGAATATCATGCGTCCTACAAATCAATCACTTGGAAAGGGGGGTGGTTTTGTATCATGTGTTTACAGGTCAAAACCTTTTGCTATACTTAAGTCATGCATCAACATTTAAAGCTAATCTCTCATTCCTCATTGTCCAGCAGGTGGCTTTTTCATATATTATTTAATTTGTAATTCTTTATTGTAAGTGGAAAATGGAATTTAATAATATTATCCTGATGGCATTTTTTAAAAGAACGACAGTTTTTCAGTATATCCTGTTGTATATGATGGGGTCAATGAAAGCATCTAGAGATCTTCAAGTATACAATCTAAATTAAGATTCTAAACAGGCATTACAGATGCTGGTAACTTTGGCAATTATCATTTTGTTTGGTGAACAGTAGTAAAACAGTGTGCGGTAAAAGTGTTTAGAGAGAGAGGATAAATAAATTGAACAGTTTTGCAATGCAAAGTGGTTTGTGGTGTTTTTGAGGATTTCTTGGCTCTTGCTTAACTGCTATTGTGAAGCCTGGAGCAGATTTTCCCATTGCTAATGCCCTAGAAGTATTAATTCACTTTGATATGCTAATTAGAGGGCATTATGCAAGAAATGAGATTAAGTGGCAGCATGAAGCCATTTGCCTGTCAGTAAATTGAGAGCTTTAGCATCAGGAGGAGCTTTGTTTTTTCTGAGTTTCTCTTGGTTTTGCATATAAATAAAATTGATTGAAAGGTCTAGAGAAGCTTCTAGAACATTGGTGGTTCTTTTTCTCCTTCTATGATTATTTAAACTTCATGTTAAAGCCTTTCTCTGAATATTAATTGATCTAATGGGAGATACTGAACATGAAGAATTTCATTGTATTCTCAGTTACTGTATCTTAACAAAAGGAAAGTATTAGAATTCTTTGTGTCATCTGATTTTTGTGGTATTATTTTAGATATATCTTACAGCTTTGTATTATAACCTCTCTGACTGCTAACCGCTCCTGTGCTGAGAACTATACCTGTGTGGAGGTGGTTTTGCCAGTTCTCCTGGTTTTGGGATTGGGATAATGAGGGCCCGACCAGCTGAAGTCAAATGGTCGGCTCGGATTCCTGGCCGATAGGGCCTTGGACATTTATCACCCCCACTCACTCACAGCATTTCCCATCGTTTCTTATGTAAATCACACGTATATTTTCCTTCATTTAGGAAGGAAGGGGTTGTAATATTGACCATAGATTTTATTCAACTGCCAGAAATTGTGTTAAAGTAACATTAAGGGATTGACTTACAGCCATAAGAGCAAGGAAATTTGGAGTTAATAGTTAAACTCTGCCCTTAACTCAACTCATTGAACCTATTTATTAGAGCATATATGATACGTAAGATCACTCTGCTGAGACCTCTGCAGTATTAGGACGCTCCAGGATGACTCAAAGACGAGAGTTTCTGATTTAGTTCAAATTTTCCTCTGGTTTTTTTTTTGTGTGTGTGCGAGTGGTTTTTATTCAGCCTCGGAGTTGGTTTACTACAGTTTTGTGGTTAGTTTTCTTTTTATAATAGTGTTTAAAAAAAAATCAGAGAAGTAATTCTGGAAATTGAACAAAAATTTATCAAAAAATAAAACCAAAACAAAACCGACCCAAGCCTCTCTAGTCCTCTTTGCCTGAGTGCCTGCAGAATGTTTGCTGTTTGTGTGCCCATCTCCTCCACAGATCATTGTCTCAAAGTCAATCAGGGGAGTAGTGCTAGAGTGACAGTGCTTGTTATGAGCCCCAATAGTTATTTAAAAGAAAGGAAAAAGGATAAAAAAATGCCCCAGAGCTCGGTGCGGGGGCTGTTCATGCTAGATGCACATGCTCTCCCTGATCCTGGCAGCTGAAGTCTATCACTGTTGGGAAATTTTTAACGTGAACCACATAAGACACAAACCACCGCGGTTTCCCCAAAGCCACAGGGGTTTTCACGTCAGTGCAGGACAACTGGCACGTGCGCTGCGGGTTCCTGCCCGCTGTCCCCTGCCCTCGGCACCCGCGGGAGCTGCCAGCCCTCTCCATCCACCCTCCCTGCTCTTCGTCAACAAAGAGTCCATAGCGTGGTTTTCATTTAGAGCATGATGTCCCTGGTTGTCCTTAGTTCCCAAGAGCTCCTGAACCGGTTGGCCCAAAGATTCCGATCAGGAATTTATAACCCAAAAGCTTTAGTTGTCATAGTGAACCTTTTTGATACTGGGAAGAACAAAACAGCACCTGAAACTGCAAAATCAGTTCTCTCAGAAAGCAAAAGAAAGCACCACTGGTCTCCAGCTGCTAATTTTGAGTTTCACATTCTTGAACAAAAGAACTAAATAATGAAAACGTTCTGTGGCCAACCTTAACTTTCTCGGTACCAGTAGAGCCCCGATGGCGTTGTTTCGGGAGAAGAGGGTGCTGGAGATGAAAGCCTGGCATTGCTGGGTTTGAATCCTGATGCTGCTGTTGACTTGAGAAGAAAAAACCTTCCTCCCACTCAAGTGAGGAGAGATGTGGTGACCTCGGCGGGAGCAGACCCGGGGCTTGGCCGCCACCTCGCTGAAGTGAATGCAAGAGCTCACTTTTCCTATCTTTAAAATGGGAATATTATCTATCAGGGTTTTTTTGTGAAGATTGTGTTAAGTTGATGCTATGTGTTGAAAAGGAATATTTTTATCAAGTATTGGGTATAATTAAAATTGTTAGATAAGAAGTAATCTATTAGCACTATTTACAGTATCCACTTTATTCCAATCACGGTGAGCCTAAGTGGAGTCTTACCTCCTGGAGATGAAGAGATTAGGCTTTCGTTCGACTTCTACTTTTCTTGGCTTTAATTAGGAATGTTTGGTTTTTTAATTCATGGTTAGACCTCTAGCAAAAGGGTATCGGGGTTTTCTGATTTGGTAGTTAGTTTGCTTAGTACAGAAAGAGACGGTTTGCTCACCATAGATGGGGATCACTGCTTTTCTTTAGTGATAGCTGTTCACAGGCAGGATGGCACACTTGAAAGGGTATTTAAAGCATGCCTTCATATATTTGTTGATTAAAGAAGGAAGTGTGCTTTTAGTGAGGTTTGTAATTACAGAACACCCAAATGTTTGCTTACTTTCTTTCATGTGAGATCCTGGTAGCATGATTAACTGTCACTAGTAAGAACAAGTTACAGTAGATTGTGCAATGATTCTTATTTGACTTCAAGGATGTATTTATTACCATTTTTGAACAAATTATACTAACATGAAAAGTTGCGGAAATGATTGTGCACTAGATAAGGTGATACATTACAGGAGTGGTTGGGTTTATGGAGCTTTATGCCGAGGTTTTCTCAGAAATTATAGCACAGTCCTGTCACTATAAAACCTGGTGATACAGTTGGTAATAACATGCAGTGGAGGTATTTTTAGGATTTCACTTGTTATTCAAATAGAGTGGGAACTATCAGTTTTTCTACCTCGTATTTCTTTCCTTTGTTGCACTGGGTGAAAAGGGAAGAGGGGAAAGAAAGCCCGAGGATGGCAGAGCAGGCGCCTGGGTGTGGGGTACCGCAGCCCTGCCGGGTCCCGCCGGTGCCACCGGCTCTGGGGCCGCGGGGCTGCCGAGGTTTCGGCACTGCTGGCGGCTCCCTGGGCGCCCGGCGCTCGCGCGGGACGGCGGGGGAAATTTTGCCTTCCACACGCAGCTGAGGATTTTTTGTGTGAATTATTTCTTACTTCCTCTCCACTTGTTAGGGCAGTGACGTGATATCGATATGGAGCTTGGGAACTTATTGACTTGTTGGTTCTTGACCTTTTGACTGTGACCAAGTATAGAAATTGAATGTCTGAAAATTAAATGATAGACTCTATATACATAAATTCTTGGATGTCAGTGTATTACATGAACTAATTTCGGTTTACCTGAATTTATGGCATTTTGTGTTCAATAAAGGAAATATTTCTTCCTTTCAATATACTGAGAGTCTAATAATATTGTAGTTGCTAGCACTAAACAAATCAATTTCCTTTTACTGACTGATTATCATAACAGCTGCTGTTTAATCACCGTGATTGTTATGTAACTTTTAAATCTCTAATATTTTGGAGAGGAACAAGCAGCATCGTCTTGCTGCGTAACGATGTGATGTCATTGGTGCTGAACCGTACGACTGCATTTTGCGGGGCTCCAGACTAGAGTTCTTGTTTGGTTTAGTAATATTTAATGGGCTATGAACACTTGCTGAGCAAACTGCCTACTTGAAAGGAGACCCGAAATAACACACAGTCCGCGTCCTGTTTTCCCTGAAACAAAAAATGGGCATTTGTTTTTCCGCCCTAAAAACGTAGCATGGTGTGGCCTGATGAAAATGCCGTGCATCGGCCCCTAATGTCTGATGAAATTAGCTTAGTGCTCTGCACGTGCAAACAGGGAGAGCGGCGATCCGGGCTTTGTAGCCGAGAGCGAGACTCGGGCCTCCAAAACGGGGTGACAGAGCTGGGAATATTGTTCTCTCCGAGTGCCGCAATAAGGCTGTGGTCAGCACTAATGTAAATATTTGTACAACAACCATGTTCTACAGACTCCGATTTAATGGTAAAAATCTGCCCTGAACGCCTGGGTAAATATATGCTGAAGAACAGAAGCCTATTCACTGAAGAAACAATTGACTTCAGCTTCTTTGTTGTTAAAGTGGCCCCCAGTGATCCGCTGCGAGGACCAGATAGCGGCGGAGCGCGGCTGCCGGCGGGCTGGCGGCTCCCTGGCAGTGCCCGGCGCTGCCGGCGCGGGCGCGAGGGACGGACGGGGCGCGGGGAGCCGGCATCGCCACCCCGCTCCTCTCCGCGCACGGGAAGGGGAACTTGTCAATGGAAGAAAAAGAACTGTAATCGCACATTTACATATGCTCCTAATTGTTGATTTGGGGATTTTCTATGAATATAGCTTCACAAAACAGATGCTGTTTAAGAAAAGGGGGAACATAATTTTGTGGGCAATGAATTAAGTGTTTTTGTGGCCCTCTCATCCGTAGCTAGGAGCAGTTTGTGGACCGCGTCTGTGAACGCCGCTCATAATTGTTTTTCACACATAAGTTATGCAAATGAGCTTTTATGGCAACTGGCATAACAATTAGCATCCTCCAGCAATATTTTAGCAGGTTAATTGCAAAATTTCTAAATTGTACATCTGACTTGTTAATTAGGCATGACAGAGGTGGTAAAATAGTTATCTTCAGGCAGTGGCAGCCAGGAGCTGCTTGAAATGCAAAGAGCAACGATTGATTGGATTTGAGGGTTACAATTGTGGGAGCACTGCTGTTGTCAAGTGCCGCTGAGCAGCTCTGCTCCATCGGCTGCCTCAGAGCAAGAACCACGTCGTTGCTGAGAGGATCCTGCCATTTACAAATCTGCTCTATTTAACTCTGAAACTCTCCAAATCCCGTCTGTGGGAAGCGCCCAGCTCCTGCCTGTTCTTCTGTCTCGGGCCCACGTGAAGGGGCAAACCGTGGACCTGAAGTCGTAATTTTGATTTTATTTACAAATATGCCTGAAAGTTCAGCTGCTGGCACGGATAAACAAATACTTTTTTTTTTTTTTTTAGCCCTGGTAATAATGCCGTTACCTATCCCTACACATTTGCTGAGAATTCTGCTTTACTTTCCTTAAATTGCAACCTTTGCTGCCCAATATTTTAATATGATGTTGATTACATTTTACAAGCTTTACTTACTCAGCTTATTTCTCTTAAATCCTTGCTTTCAAATATCTTTGTGTGTCTTATAATATTAATCGTATTAAAATACAAAAAACCATGATATTTGCAATAATCCCTTTTTAGGCTCTCAGAGGTATGTCTGAATGATTAAAAAAAGATTGTAACATGAAAGTCTTCATACTGGTAATGTGTTCAAAACATTTTTGCACCCATACTGCCTATAACAGACAATAATGTATTCCAGCAGAGGTACTGTCTGTTTGAATGGTACTAACACAATTTTCCATCCCAGTATGTTCTAAATACATTTTACTGTCTTTGACTGCTGATTTTGATATAAAATGCAGATTTCTGGGCTATTTTAATATTTAATAAGTTAAAGGGTGATAACAAACAGAGAAAAAAAATGCCACTGAACAAGTACCTTTGGGAGACAGAGAAGTCATCTAGCATGCCTGAAAGCTTTGTTTGGTTGTACCATTTGTCTTTAGTTTGCTGGTGGACTCTGTATTTTGTGGCTTAAATAAAGTCAATCAAATTTTAGTACATGCACAGTACCTGTAAGCAAAAAGCAAATCAGCTTAAGCACATGTGAAATTTCATGTCCTCTTTTTTCTCTATATGCATTCTCTTGATTTAACCACATGGTTTTTAAAATTGGGATGTTATATTTTCATTTAAAAAGTAAATGTTCCTGCATGCATAACTGTTCTAATATTTTACATTTTCTTGTGACATGTGTATATGGAGTAAGTGCCATTTATGATATGTTGTCATCAATAATTTTGTCACAGAGAATAAAAGCCTTTAAACTCATCCACCCACTGGAACGTTTTATCATATTTATTTTAAGAGATATGAAATTAGCAGAACAATTGAGCTCTTTGTATATGGGAGATGCAAATGTAACTGAATATTTACCTTTAATGAAGGGCAGCATAAATATCTCAGTATCAATAAATTATATGCAGTAGCAGAATATTCCATAGACACCTAATAAATAGTGCCTTTTTTCCCCTAGATTCCTGAACCGCATTATCTTTTAGGATAGTTTAATTTACAATCCACAGTGAAATTAAATATTGGTTAACTTTTTGAAACGATCTATTGCAATTGGAAAATACTGTTTTTTGACTAGAAGTAAACCACGTTTCCAAATCATTACATTTACTGATTAAATGCTCACTTACTGTATTCAACAGTTTAAGGCAGAGTTTACTACAGCAATGCTTCAGTAGATAATATTTGGAATGGAGTAACCATTTTAATGAGCTTCATCGAGAGAGATTTCAGCAGGGAACATTTCAGGTGTGTTATGGCTTTTGTCTTGTCACAATGCATGTCTCTATAACATCAGAGAGAAGTTACAGAGCAGCACTCATCTCATTTAAGACAATAAGAAACTCCGTAATAAGTGTGAGCAGGGAAAGGCAGTACCAGATAGCATTGTGTGTTCTTGTGTTTTAGCAAGCCTGGTAAGTAAATATACTCCACGGTTTAAATGTACATCACATTTTAACTGTCCTAATATTGATCATCCTATAGAGGAATTATATTGAAGTCTACTAGTTATTAGTGTAAAGAGGGTCAGATGCAGAGACTGGTACAAAGCAAGTGCTCTCATGGTAATGATGCTGCTATTTATAGATCCCCATTTCATTAGTTGCAGAGTTTCAGGGAAGAGATTTTCTCTAGGGGAAATGGATACTTGAAGTTCATTTTCTTCCTGATGCACATTAAGGCAGAAACGTGAACAACCTTCAGTATAGGACACACGGTTACAAGATTTTGTTTGACCATTTTCCCTAAATATACCTGCACTTGCGTATAGTGCAGACGTACAATTGCTAACTGGTATTCCAGCCGAGCTGCATTTCCAAATACCTTTCACAATTGTTTTGTCATGAGAAGAATTTTTTTTTTCCCCCCTAAAGGAATTTTCTTTTTAAAGGGTGCCACGCCAGTAAACTGAGTAGTATTAAAATGTTTTTTGCCTTATAAAACTAACACATCTGGATCACCTGACTCAAAGCAGTCCTGCTACAGCTGTCATGCACTGGAATATATTTACTTACAGTACCTAAGAAGTACAATCCCAGTTAATCAAAACAGGACTCTGTTTTCTGATATTTACTAATAAATATGAAAATTTCTTTGAGTATCTGAAAACTCGATTGTTTAAGCATACTTAGTTCTCTCCTGTGAAATTCAGATAATCAAAGCTCCATATAATTTTTGTGTGCCTGTATTTCTAGCGCTTTCCTTCTTGGAATTCTTGACATCTTGAGTTATTTTTTTTTTCCTTTAAGAGAATATTTACTTAGTTAGTATTCACTTAATTAGAACTGACTGTTTAATGTTTTCTGGGAGGGTATTTATGGTATTTTCTTTGCCATATTTGCATTCCAGAAATTAAGTCCCCATGCCATTATTCGGCAAGCCTTTCATACATTAGAATGATGAATTGAAAGCAGAAATGGGAAAAAGACTGCAATGCAATGAAAATTTAATCAGCGTCTTCTGCTGCTTTAATAAGGCAAATAATTCTTATTGGCCGCTGCGTTAAGGTTTCTAATATTTAATTCATAACAAACCTTGCATTATTCTGCAGCAGCATCGACAGCTCCACTTTGCTGCCTGCCAACAGGCAACCATAAAAACTTAAAAGCAGATGTAAATGTCTGAAACAAGGAGAATGATTGGATCTAAAGCGGTCAGAAAAAATCAACAATATTGCCAGAGAGTTTGATAAATCTTTACACACACTTTAGCAATGTACAAATGATATTAATTAAACTCATTAAACGTGTTGATTTTAAGGATTTGAGGTAACTTTTTTGAAATGCGCAATTTTTTTAGTTCCTGCAGGCCCCCAGACGAAAACTGATGCAATGCCAGCAGTGCAAGGATGCTTATCGCTAGTCAGCTTGAATGATATTATAATTCTGGAAGATTCAGTTGATTTTCATATTTAGTGTATCTGTTATATTGCAACGGTGAAATTGTTGTCATTTGTCTTATGTGTGCATCTAATGCTGGAATTAAGCAAAAGAACAAGAGCTCGTCCTCCTAGCACTGTTTCAGTTCTCTCTTCCTAACAGTAACGTTAATTGATTAAAAAATAAATACTGCGCTAGGAAGAGCCTGTGTTAGTTTTTAAATCTCGTCCTAAAGCCTTTTTATATCCGGGAAGGCTATTTGGAAAGTGAGGGTGAAATCCGCTGCCCCGAATCTTGCACCGGAGATCTAAAAAAATCTGCCAGGGTACCGCGAGGATGAAATGTAAACATGCTGTATAATTCCCGGGGATGTGGCAGGGTGTTTTTGTAGCGCGAGGCAACAGCGAATGGCAACCTGCCAATGCTAGGTGCAAGCTCTTGTTACAGAGAAGGGTTGCGCCTGTTCTCATTTCTTCTTGAAATGGCTTAATTGGTGTCAGCACCCCAGGGATAAAGGCCTCTAACACTGAAATCCACACGATTCACCCTGTCTCTGCTCAGTGTAGGGAAACTGGTAACAACTGGTGGTGAATGAGGAGTGAACGGTGCTGTAACAATACTCAATGATGTTTGGGATGACAGAAATTAATACGCACTTGCTTGAAGAAAGCAATGATTAATGGCAGTGAGCAAGGGAATGCTGTCCCTCCTTTAACTCCACTTTGATGGGGATTGAAAAGCAAAAGGCTGTTTTCATTCTCTCTCGAAAGCAGAGGTCACCCAGAGTACATTACAGCAATTTTTCCTCTCTGTTTTTTATTTCATAAATATTATGATAAGCATAGATTAGATAGATTTTTTCACGGAGGCTTAAAAGGATATTTTATGTCTGTTTGCTGTTTGTGCTCAACAAAGAAATCTGATTTCTTCTGTTTACGTGTTAGATCATTTTACTTCGCGGTGGAATAATTAGTATAATTAAGAATTTTAAAAGCTCACCATCATGTTAGTTTTTCTCAGGTTTTTACAGCTGGAATTTCATGGCCTTCATTTCCAACCTGCTGACAGGTCAGAATGAGGCAGGGAGTGTTGCCGGGAAAAGAAAAAAAAAAAGGTTAAAAATCCAAGATTCCTCATTGAATTTTTGATGTAAATATATTTCGCAAGATCCTCACACTTGTCAGTGGCTTTCTAAGCTATTTGATAAAGAATCTTTATTCTACAAGAAGACTGAAATAACACCACAGTGCTTTGGATAATGAATTCTTCATCTAAGCAGAACTTTAAAACAAAGTACAATGTTGGCATTTTTTTCTTTGAGTGAGAGGGCTGATACATCTTTGGGATCCGACAGGAAGACATAAATTAATAGAGTTCTGGAGATCAGTTTCTCATTAATAATCCATTTTGTCATGGTTCTTGGCATTGTCAGCCTAGTAGCTGGTTCATATTTTGCTAAAGGATAAAAGCACATGATGTCTTAAGGCACAACATAAGGAGAAGGAGTTTATCATCTTTTGGAAAAACTATCTCTGAAAAAAATAGATTGTTTTGCAGGAAATAAATGTCAATTTCGAGTTTTATGCATTTTTAATCTTCAAACAGGTTTTTTAATGTATACAGTTGCAAAAATAGAATCCTGAGTTGGAAGAGGTTGTTTCCAACAGCCATTGCTTTGCCTTTCTCCTCTCCTCTGTTTTGGGGTTTGATTTTTTAGAAATTGCAATGGATCCCAGACCTTTAATACTGCCTTTTTAGACTCTGTGGCAGATTGTGTCCAGTTTAAAATGTATAATTGAAAAAAAAAAGACGTTTTTTCTTTTGAACGGGTAAACATAAAACCTTTGTTACATTTGCACTTTCCCAGAAATGTGGGACATACTCGACAGACCAATGTGTATTTCCCCAGTATTTTCAAAATGGAAAAGGTTGCTTTTTCATGAGTATGATGACATAAATTGGAGTCATTTACCCTTTTGAAGTCTTAAATTTGGTATTTTATATATCTTAAGGTAGTGGCAGCCTGGCAAACAGTGTAACCACTTAAAAAGTGTTCAGCTTGTGCTGTCATCCCAAGTAAGGAAGAATGGAGATCTGATTTAGTTGCATGCCCTTTATTTTATATACTGAAGAGTGACATAATGCAGATCTCTTCAGGAACTTGCGATGCATTTGGGAAGGATAAAGGGGAGGAAAAAAAGATGACACTAGCCCAGATAGCTTAGTTGTAAGATTTAACTGGGCTCAAACATTCATAATTTAATCAAAGGTAAACGGTCTACTAAAAAAGGCATCGAGGGAGCGAGTGGGAGGTTCTGGGCAGAGGGCTGAAGGGAGCTGGGATCCTGCTAAGGTTGTAGTCGGGATTACGAAAAAGGAAGCACTGTGCGTCAGGAATACATTACTGACCAGAACTGGCCCGCGGTGGAGCATCTCTGAGCAGGACGGGATGCAGCGGCACCCTCGTCAGCATGGTGTTTGGCAGAGAGAGTCGTGGTGGGGGAAGAGGGAGTCCCTGGTGTAACTCCAGAGGAGCCCCAGCCGGGCACGTGGGTGTACGCGGCGTAAAGCATCTCTGGTGCGGGTCCCACCGACCTGCGGGTCACGGGTGAGAGAGATGTGCCAGGGTCCTAAGTCATTTACGTATAAACATATCGCTTCATTTTGATGATCTTTCGGCCTCCACGAGCTTAATATTCACTCTTAAGGAATGCGCAGATCAGATAAAACTGTTGATGCATCTTCCCCGCGGTTTCCTGGGTGGGTGGATCAGAGGTGCCGTCTGTCCTGGGCGAGAGCTGATGGAGGAGGCAGCAGCATTTGACACTTGCCGTGGCTAGAAGCGCGGTGTTTACTTCATCAGCAGGAATACACAACCGTTTACAGCTTGCTTTTTTGCCTGAAAACAGGGAAGGTTTGAATTGTGAAGATTTAGAACATGCTTCCTTACACGGAGTTGCAAAGGACATTTGTCTCAGCACATTGTAGTGAAATTTTAAAGAGCAGGTTTTGACAGGAGACATTTTGCTGACACAGAATATTTTGTTCACTTCTGACTCTCAAATAAGTGCTACTTCTGTCATAATGATTGATTTATATTCGTTTTAGACCATACATTTTACATCCTCTCTTTTAGTGCTTATGGCTGCGCAGCTTCAGAATAGCACAGTTTTAAAACTGTTATGAGCATGGCATCACATTTCACATTCCACTAATAAAAAAAAATTGGTTGTAGCGGGTTGTAGGTATTTTGTGGTATGGTATCTTTAGAATAAAATGCTAATTTTTATTATCTCCTGGAAAAAGAAAATTTTAAAATTAACATTTCTGTTAAAAAATTGGTACAGAGTTGTAATTTAAATTATTCCTAATAACAGAGCCTCATAAGGCCCAGTGACCTGCAGAATGCTGTTCCCACGGCTCTTATTATAGGTGCTATGAAATTAAGCGCTGAGCATCTTTACCATCCCCGCTGGTGTGTTGTGAGCTGCTGGCACTCAGGGAAGCGCTGGGCTCATCCCGGCTCCAGATCTGGATTTGTCATCTCTGGAAATCTCAGCCTGGGCAGGTGGTTGCTCTGCATTTACATTAACCCAGCGTCTTCCCTTCATATGCCGGACAAGAGTCTTAGCACATTTCAATATTTAAATACTTCAGGGGAAAAAATGCCGAAGCCTTTGCTGCAAGTTTTGTTTGAAACGTATCCTCCAGGTAGCAAAATTGTTCTCGTTAGAGCAGGACCCTCATTTGAGCGCAGTTGTTTGAGGCCGAGGAAGCTGGTTTGTGTTCAGGCGTTTCTCAGAGCACGAAGAGGCTCTGCCTTCCCTCTGCTGCCTGGGTCCAGAGACCTTCAGCAGCTGCAGTCGTGGCTTTTAGGTTTTGGTGACACAACTGGTGTCACAGTCTTGATTTCCCCATTAATCCTTGGGAAATGGCATCTGCTAGTTCATGTCTTTGTAGGCATTTGGATGGAGTGGGTACCGTGCTCGTGTGTGCAGCTTTCTGATTTTTCAGTGGCATTGCAGTCTGGGAAAGAAGAGGAGACTCTAGTATTTTCAGAAAAAGAGGTAAACTTGTCCATAGTCGCCACTCCCAGTGCGACTGTCTGAATAACTGAAATCACTACGTTGATTGGGGCCGGGGCTGTTTCAAGGAGAGGCTCCACAGCAGGGCAGGAGTGAAGCCAGGGTTGATTCCCCGTGTCCGGGGTTTTGCCCATCGGGACATCAGAGCGGACAAGACCGCTCCGGCACGGCCAGACCCTGTGCGGCAATGCCGAGTGCGGGCTGCCTGTGCACCAACCTTCACCAGCCAAGGTCACCCAGCAACGTTGCCGTTTCTGGACGGGGCTGTGGTCTTTTCCTTCAAAATTAATGCTCGTGCACATCTTATTACGGAATTATAGTACTTATCCTTCCCATCTTTAAAAAATATCCTTAAGAACATAGCACTGAGCTCAGATGTGAAGTAAAATGACTTTGGTCAGAGAGGGCTGGTTCCCTGAGCCCTTCTTTGGCCGTGAGAGACGACGCTTCGTCCTCTGAGCTGGTGGAGAACAGGCAGTATGGAAAGGGTCAAATTCGGCTGCCTTTGGCTTTGCTGCAAATATATATATATATTGAGATATTTAATTCTTAGAGAAAGAAGAAACTAATATTCAAGTAAGGCTTCAGGAAAAAAGGGCTTCCAGGATGTTACAGATTTTGGAAATATTTGACAACGTTAGCAACATCAACTACTGACAAAAAAACCCTCTCTCCAGAAAATCTTTCACAGTTGTGCCAAGAAAAGCAGCTTCGATGGAACATTTTCATAAACTATCATCAGTTATGCAGCAGCAGCTTCACAAATCAGAAATGATATCTTCAGGCACTGCTGTCAAGTGTTATTCAAATAATACCAGCCTCACATTTGAATAACAGCAGACATTTTGAATTAATTAATCAGATGAGATAGTCTAGGCCTTTTCTCATTAGTCTCTGGGTCAGGCATGGGAAGATATATGCGTTGGTGATGATATACCTGTCTTTAATCGTGATTTATGAAGATTTAGGATTGTGTGTGATTTGTCAAAGGTTCTGGGAAAAGGCTGGTGCATATTTCATTACCTAATCTGAGATTGATTTCGTGATGCTGAGAGATATAACCCTATTGTTCGGGTATGTGGGAAGCGCAGGTAGACACGGCATCCCAGGGTTTTACTGGCTTATCTTTGTGACTGTCAAACAATGCTGTAAACTTTTACTGCCAGCAGTTAACAATTCCGGCTTTAATTATAGGCAAATTCTTCATTCTGTCCAAAGGGGAAGCTCCAGTAGTTATTTAGTTAAAAAGCATAACAGACCTTATAACTATGACCCAGTGTAAATCATGGACAAAGTTGGCAAATTTCATGGCTTGGTCATGGTGAAAATATAAAATTTCATGGTTTGTCACAGATTAATAGAAAAATCCTATTAAAACTGTGCAAATAACAGAACAACAAGTTAGGTGGAGATCCTTACATGGCACCTTCCTACTCACAGGATTTATTTTAGGTTGAAATTGCTACTAACGACACAAGGCCCTTTGCATGCTTCTCTCTGCTGCACTGTTTTCTATTCAGTTTAATTAGTATTTGTTGTTTGGTTTGGACTGAATAATTATTGTGCAATTGTTTTGAAGCATTATTTACATAAGAAAGCATGTGTTACATTGCTTCTGCAGTGAAAGGAGCCTTGAAAATGAAATATTTGAATACAAATTGTGTATTTTTTTTTAAATCATACAAATTGCTATATCTAATAATTCATCAGTAATCAGGACTTTCTATATTGGAAGAAGGTCTGGCAGCGCTGCACGTTCCTGCTCTAGAGCAGAAGAGCCCCTCGCTGCCCCGTGTGCCGCAGGGAAGCGGCTGCTCCGACGGGAGCCGTGCTGGGTCCTCGACCACTGCAGACAACCGCTGCCCACATCTTTTAGATCAGCAGACCGTGGACAAGCCTCAAGTTTCCTGCAGATTCCTAATCACCTACATCCTCATTTTTAATCAAAAAGTTCATGTCTTTTACTGTTCTTGGTACAATTTTGCAGCCCATCTATCATAGCCGCGCGGCTCCGGCGATGCTCCGTGTCCGTGCAGGACACAGCAGCGGCAGCCCTTGTCTCACGCAGCCTTTAGACCTCCTGTTCAGCCTCCTGCACTGACCGAAGGCTGGCGTAGGGTAGCTTTAATATACGGGGTTTCTACTATTTTCTTTTTTCCCGTTTTGATTGTATCCAGAATTTTGGTCAGTGACACAGGAATTTGGATCTAGGCCAAGATACTCCATACTGAGCTCTTCCACTCGATCCTCTTCTAGAGGGAGTAGTTTGTTGCTGAAGTGGCCAATTTAAGAAGAAAATGGCAGTTGTTCTACATTGGAATAATGATAAAAAAGAATCAAAGTCTCAGAATAAGGACTTTTAAGAACGACATCGAAATAGTCATCACTAATAGCAGTCAGTAAAAGCTTTGTATCTTAAATAGCCCAGAATTTCACATATGAAACGTATTTAAAAAATGAGTTTGTGCTATTTTCATATGAGACTTTCCTTCACAAACACAAGGTCTAGAAATACATTTTTAGGGGAAGGATGCAATGGTTCAAATACTCACATGATTCTGAAATCTCGGCCTTTATGGGAGACAACATGATGAGTCTTGGCAAAAAGGAAAAATGCCACAACGTGAGAAATAAGTTCATGATTCCCATTAAAGAAAAATACATCAATGAGTATTGTTTATATCAAGTTTCACAATTAACTGTTGTCAGGTCATCTGCATCAAGAACTTCATCTGCACTCTAACCAACTGCCATGTACAGGTAGTAATTAAAAGAACAGCTAATGACAGTGTAGATAGTGATTTTTCTTTTTTCCCCATCACAGATAGTCATAAAATATAGACGGAAAGAAACAAAAATTGGTTTGGATTATTGATTAGTGTTTTGCTAATAAGAAATTAAATTTATCGACCACTGCCATTATATAGCTTTGCTTTCCCATGAGTTAGTTTGCAGCTCTAGGCAGGGTTCAGCAGATAGCTGAGGCTGGACACGTGCTGTCAGATGCATGCCTCTGGAGAAGGATGCTTAACCCTATTAGTCAGGTCATTTCTCTCTTTTTGTGTAGAGGTCAAGAAAAAAGAATTGTTTTCTTAAGTCAACTTTCACAGCTTTCATTTTAAAAGTAAACAACTTGCACCAACTTCTAACCATGTTATAATGCACATATAAGCTGTTTGAAGATGGGAACCTCTGTCAAATGACATGGTGTTGTAGTGATCAATATTATGCATAAACTCCTATAAATATTTTTGTTAATGGAAGTTACATAGACACAACTGAGATACCAGATTCCTCAGGATATACTGACATGCAGACTTTCAGCATCACTGTGCCACACCTTAAGGAAGCGTGTCCTGTTCCCTCGAATTTGGGCTGTATTTCGCTTTGGAAGCATAAATACACATTATACTTTGTACATGGATGCAAAAGATTAGCACTGCTCTTTAAAAACAAAAGAGGAGGCAGGGAATGCGTTCCATGGAGAAAACATTAATTTCCGAGACTTCTGGATAAGAGGATCTCCTTTTGGAAGAAAGTGAGCGTGGACCTTCCGTGGTGCTCAGAGTTACCACTGTGTCACCGGAGCAATTGTAGATGATGCACCAACGCATCAGTGTTCAGGGGACGGCTGGGCCTCGTTTGGTGGCGTCAGCAGAACTCAAGTTCTAGACTCAAATCGCAAGTCCACCTAATATATTTAACCTTTACGTTTAGGTCAGCTTTCATAGTAAGAAATGGCTCTTGGGGCTCTGAACCCCAGTAATCCAGCTGCCCACAACACACACGCGTGCCCCGCTCTGCGGGTACCGGCGTGCCTGACTCCAGGGGCTTGTTCGCGCGAGGTGGGTCCAGATCTCGAGAGCATCACCGGCGGGGAGATGGTCTGCACCTCCTCAGCCCCAGCTGGGAAAGGTGACCCTCGCGCATCGGCTCCCATCGGGGCAGCTCGGGGAGGGACCCGACACCTTGCGGGGGGAGGAAGGGGCGTCCGCGGAGGTGAACGTCCCTGACCAGGAGCACCGGGAGCTGCAAGGCGACGGTGCCTCACCGCTCTTCTGCCCCGGTTAGCTAAAGCTCCAGCCCCGCACACGTGCTGGGTGGCACTCCCTGCAGCCAGCACGACCATGCTGCTGGGCGGTTTGTATTGCCACTGTCCCCGCTAACAGGCAGCATTTCACATGACCAGCGAGATGGGAGTGGATCTGGTATACTGCATCCAGGTCATGGTGCAGCGCAGGGATGCTTGCGCAGGGCTGATTTAGGAAATTCCTTGTGTTTTCCAGCATTGCCAGTCAGTGCGAAGCATTTCATGTGTAGGAATTACTAAATACTGAGTCTATGGTTTTGTATGGCCTTTGGGAAGATGATAGCTGGTTTTCTGCGTGACTGTTCGCTCTGTTCACGGTACTTTTCTACACTCAAGAGTGCAGAGTGCAGTGCAGTTTCAATACAAACATATACTTCTGTATATTAAGCATATGCATTAATATATTATTATTACTTGGACTAATAACAAATAGTAGTCAGTCAGTGAGATAAAAAAGGACAGAGTTCAATAGTAATTCTCAGACAGCTTAGCAATTACCCAGACAGCTTGCAGTCAGAAAAGCTGTTCAAATCTAGGATTATGAACTACACTGATGGCAGCTCTACTGGGTGGAGTTTTAAAAGACTGTGAGTATGTTTGCAAGTAATTGCAAGACTCGTTTCCAGCACTCCTCCTGATGAACTTCTCTTTTACAAGCCAGAATCAACAACCGTAAAAAAATCCTTCAAAAGTCAGTAGGCTGGTTTCCAGAACCAGTCAAAATTATTTTTAAGTATTTATTTTCTGTATCAGAAAGATGCCTGTGCTTGCAAGCATCCTGGAGATTTTTCGTCTTTCCTCCATAATGACATAAATCCCAAATTCCTTTCATTTCCGTAACAATAGTCAACATCAAACAACATGCGTGGCAACACAGATTTTGTGGCTTTGTTTTTAAAATCAGTGCGTCTCCTTCCTTTATGAGTGAAGGTGGCTTCTTCCCTCATTACTTCGGATGGTTTCATCGATTCCTGTTCGTATTTTCCGTAACCAGTACTCTGCTCCCCGGCGGTGCTGCGGGTGAGATCCGCCCCGCGCCAGCGGAAGGCCAAGGGAGCGCCTAAGTCCCATCTAAGCCTCAAGGCATAATCTCAAAACTGCTTTAGGAGCGGGGTCAGTGAGGCTGGCATTAGCCGTTCAGCACATTCCCGATGCAGGGAGTCATGGGGAGATGCGGTGGTCCCCAGCCCTGGAGCTGGGGACGCAGTGGATGCGGGGTTTGGGGGGCCATCTAGCACTCGTGCTCCGCGGCACCAACCCGGGAGAGGAGAGGGTTCAGAGACAAACTTTGTTTTTGAAGTGCTTGAATGAAAAAGGGGTGTTGTTGGGTTTTGAGCTTTTTTTTAGGGCAGTACATGATTTTTTTATGGGGCGCATTAAATTCTGTACCTCCAGCGAGCGTTAAAAGCCACCTCATCACTCGGCACCGGAGGGGAGCACAAGCTCTGAAGCAGGAGAGGCAGCTGTTAAGAGATTTCCATCTCAGCAGCCTCTCATGCCAATAGGATTGTGATTTGGGAATATAACAAGGCTTTGGGGGCTAAAGTTAATAAATAACCACTGTACTCCCTTTACCGTTTTATTCTCTATGCCTGGCCCCAATGCCTTCTAAGCCCAAGCAATTACCAGTCCCTGGGCTGATGTATTTGACATAAGCCTATATATTCTTTAAGCAAGAAGCCTTCACCACAAATTTTGCTTCAAAAAGACTGTTGAAGGGAAAAAAGGTCATTTGGGTGGTTGAGTATCTGTACTCGGATGCTGCCAATAAGTGCTGTATTTGCAGTCGCTGGGTTTTTTATCCCCTCGGTCGGGGGGAGCCGAGTACATGGTATGTATTTTAGGTCACGTTCTTCCTGCTGGTGGAGACAATGCATCTTCTGTCTGCGAGGCTGACCCTTTTCACATCCAGAATATTTGTTGTAGGGGTGTGGCTGACAGAGCATCTTGGGAATGAATTCAAATTCTTTAGTTACAATCATGGTTAAAAGATCAAGTCATTTTCAGTCATTCCTGTCGTACCCGGTCCTCACTCATATAGCAGAGACTGCTTTTTGCATCAAATACATCCTCGCTGAACCTCAGAAGGAAGGTTGGCAGACACATGTTTTTATAAATAACCTTAAAAGCACAGCTCAATAATCTGAAGTTTGTAGCTGATAAGAAAGTTATGGGCAGCATGGAGTTCAGTCCACAAATTTCTGAATACTTTCCAGCAGTCTCAAGTGAACATTTCATACAAGATTACCAAAAGGGAGAGGATCCAGGGAACAGCCCGTGGCCCCCGATGCGCCGCTGTGGGGCTGCCTGTCTTTCCGAGGGACACTGTATTATCAGCTCCACTTGCAGTGTCCATTGGTTTATGAAAACGCTGCGTAAATTCATTACATTATTATGTACCAGCATCAAAATGGACTTCTTCCTCCAAGAAGAGGGACTGGGACATAGAAGGTGTAATGTACCCTCCAACCAAAAGATGTAGCTTGGTGTTATCTCGATTAGTTCACACTTTCATTGCAGTCATTGTGTTTAAGCCTCTCTTTAGCTTCCATTAAAGTTTCTCTGTCCTCATCCCATTCTGTAAGCATGCAAGATGGAGTTTAACTATGATGCCATAGTAACTATAACGCAATTCAGAAGTTGTAACGGTTTAAATCTTCAAACTTGCATAATAAAGTTAATAGGAGCCTATCAAAAGTGTATATGTTACTATTTACTTAGTAGCTTTTTAAAATTTAGGTTTAGATTTACAAACCAATAGACTGAAAATATTTCAGAACTGTACAGTGTTCTTGCCTATGAGCAGATACCTTCCACCGGGCATCATCCCGTCACTAACATTACATCCAGTTGTGCTCCAACATAATGCTGAAAGCTCTTCCATAAATCAAGCACTTCATGGGTCACAACGCTCAGAAATAATGCAACACTAAACATAAACATGGTAGTGCTGTTCCCAAGACACCAAGGAGTGTGAATCTTGACTAATTTTCAAATGCAAATCTGTATGGTTTTTGTTGAGGCTGATGTGTATTAATATGCAGTGTTGCATTAGTTGTTGCTTCATCCGTTCAAATATGAATTGGTTCATGTGGCAGGAATAAGCTGACAGCCAGGGATGAGGATGGTGGCTCTGGCGTGGTTTCATCAGTCTTTGACTTTGTACCGTTTTGCACTTTTCTGAGAGGTTTTGATCACAGGTGCTCCAAAGCCTGGGACCTGGAAATACCAGAGAGGGGTGGGGGTTTTTCTTTTGGCTGGATTTTTTTGTTCTAGTTCCATTTTTTTTTCCCCAGGCAGATTGTCTGATAAAGAACCTTCTTTTGTTGTCTGTGCTTCAGTTCTGCTCATCCCACTAATCTGAAATATTGTAATTACATCTCCCTATCTCCTGCTTCTTCCTTCCTTATGCTCTGAAGGAAAGATACGCCGTTTCTTCAGCCTGTGCCAGCGCTGTTTGTCGTGAGGACCGGAGCAGGGTGGTGCAATGGGGAGACATAGCTGAAAGATTTCGGTTATCATAGGGGAGGCAAAGAGATCTGAGTCTGCAAGCTCTCACATTCTTTCCTAAACCAAAGAGTACTCTGCTAGAAAAAGAGGCACATTTAAGCTCGGGTTTCCCAGCCCAGTCTGTTTACACTCCCAGTGACCTGCACGAGTTTTGAGGTTTGGTGCAGAGCGTTTTGCTCGATTGGGGGATGAGGAGCGTCTCTGTTGAAAATCCCAGCTTTTGGCATAGAAGATAGAGAACATGCGCTGTGAACAACTGTTGTAGTTAGAGTAATTGTGCGACACCTGAACAGACACTGTCCTCCCTGGGCAGAAGTGAGGACCAAGACATTCAGGGCCAGCACCTGAGCGTGCTCTGCTCCAGAAAACACGTGACTGGGAAGGGACGAAGTTTGCTGTGTCCCTGTGAGCTCACTTTTCTGAACCTTAGTATGCTGCTGAAGGAGCATCTTTCTCAAAATGACGTACCAAAATGTTAGTGTTTGTTTGGGATGAATTCTTAATCTTCCTTCTTAGCCACAAAGTGGTGTGGACGCAGCAGAGAAAGAAGAAAGGGAAGGGAAGGGCTGATGTGTCCTAAGGCTTCTTCCCCTCCACGAGGGCGAGGCATCAGATTTACACTGGGTGCTCTAGCTGAAAAGATTACTTTTCGCAAAGCGGCGCTGGCTGTGGGATCTGTTCTTTCCCAACCTGTATCTCCACCTGTGTCCAGGGACAACTGTGTTCTTGCTGACTACGGGGCAGCTCTTACGGAGCTGGAGTTTCTGAGAACAGCGGGAGAGGAGTAGGTTCTGGTGGTGATGTGTGGTTGATAGTTGGATTTCCACCATGCTTTAGTACACACACATTATTTCAGTTATACATTACAGCGACAGAATATCATCTCCAGAGGGACAGCAGAAAGACGTGTTAACGCTGCAGCCACATACTATGCTTAACGCCGCAGAATTGATTAGCGCAGCAGTGACATTTTGTTATCCTGTGAGACAGAAGCTGGAAGTGTTCTTGAAAGTGCAACCTCCAACACCAGGCGGGTGACACGGGTGGGGGCACCTCTACCCTCCGCATGCCTGACTCCCAGCCCAGCACAGCCCCGGCTGCTCGGGGCCCTGCCTGCCAGCCGTGGCCGTGCCCGCCGTGGGCAGGGGAGCCTGCCAGCAGCAACACTGGCTTATCCCCTACTAGTCTGTATGCAAACAGAGCATCTCCCTGGGCAGATTTCACTGCCCTTCCCGACTCCCTGCCATATGCAGAAATTGCACCCATGCGACGCAAGGAGAGGGGCTGGCAGGGCTGAGCGCGCGGTGGCACAGCCGTTGCCTCCCCGCTCTGTGCCCCGGCACTGCACGGGACAGGTACAGCCTCCACACCAGGAGTGGAGACCCCGCCGGCTCCCGATCCCCCGCCGGCTCCCGATCCCCAGCCACCCGCTGAGCCGAGTCACAGCAGCGGGTTTGTTCCATTTTGTGTCGGTGCATGTAACGAGCAGCCATGCCAATAAAGCGGGTCTCTCCCTGCAGACTGTGCGCACGAGGGTGACCGCGAGCGGTAAGCAAGCCGCGAGCGTACCCCCCTCCAGGCGCGGTGCCCCCGTCCTACGCGGCGCTGGGACAAGTGGTCTCCTCTTCACTGGCGCTGCTCCGGCACGGTCACAGTTTAGGTCCCGTTTGCCAGCAGAAAAAGAGGATGTCTCTGGTTATTCTTGGAGCAGGCAACATGTAGTTTTTGCAGGATAATGCTGAGGTACTTGCACTGTATTAAAAAATTAATATACTTCTATTGCTGCTGGAATTGGAGTCTGATTAGGATTGTTACAGTACCGTAGTTTTAGCTTTTAATTACTTACTACATTACACAGTATCTAACAGCGCTAATAGAGTACAGAACTGTCATAGCTTTTGTTTTAAAGTGCAGTACTGTATGGTGCTTAATTGTGTAACAATGTTGTTCAATTACATCTGAAAGTGTTTAATAAAGTATGGCACAGAAAAGCAAATCGGAGTGGCATGTGTTAATTGGTGTCCGCGTCATTGACTCCATTTGGTTATAGTGATCACTGGAATATGAGGATCAAATGGCAGTTTGCCCAAATGGAGTCTTCAGATCCAACTCTCTTATTTGTACCACTTACACATGCCCGCGGTCTCCCACACTTGCACAGATTTTCACACCACGCACACACAAAGTGCTCTTAAGAAGCTATTAGAAGCACACCAGCGTCAGGGGCTATATCCCCTGCTCTGCTCTCCGCCGGTGCTGCTGCTCCCCTCTCTTGGCTGGCAGAGCACCGCAGCCATGGCACGAGGAGCGAGCTGTGGGCATCCCTGTCCCCAGCTGCAGAGCCGGCCCCGCTCAGACCGCAGGCAGGGACAGGGCCTGAACCCCACACCGGCGCTGCCCAGGCCGGTGCTGCTTTCCCCTAAGTGGGCAGCCTCCAGTTATCCCCAGCACAGCCCTGGAAGGGAGGGAGGCAGCCATGGCAGGGGCCAGAGCCCCCATTGCGCCTCCCCACCCGGCTGAGCACGGCTCTCCGGCGTCACCAGGGCTGCAGGGACTTGCTTAAAGGCAGCGGGAAGAAAGCCAGGTTGTCAGCTCAGCTGCCCCAGTCCTGAGCCTGCCGAACCCTGCCAGAGACTTGGGAGCATTTCCCCTCGGAAGGTGAAGGAGGGCAAAGATGCTCCTGCTGCCAGCTGGCTGCCCTTAGCGCAGGTTTGCTATGCCCAGTGAGAAGCCCCACCGCCCGCTCTCAACACAGGGCTCGCCCATCCAGCCTACTTGGCCGAGCAGACCCCAAACACCTCCCGCACAGCGTCCTCCCCCGGCCGCGACCCAGAGGGCTGTTCCCTTTCTCCCAGAGCAGCTCGGGACCCCCCGGAGCAAGCTCTCCTGCTGCCCGCCCGTTGCTTTTATTCTTTGACGCTCCCCTCCCAGCAGCTGGGCGATCAGAGGGGCCTGGGCGCCCGTGGGGCTGGGCAGCAAGGACCGCTGCGAGGATGCCGAGGATGCCCCTCAGCTGTGCCGGCTCCTCCAGAGCCGACTCTTTGCTGTATGTAGCCAATTCACAGATGCATACAAAGTGGTACTTATGGTTATTTCCTGAGTGGTGGTATTTTTCATATCAATGTTCTACTTTTTGCCCCATTTCACTGAAATATTCTCTGGAAGTATTTCTTCTGGAATAAACATTTCAGCACATCAGGTCTGTTCCATAAGGGTTGATTGTCAAATTACAGCCTTCTTTCCTGCGAGCGCTGTGCTTTTGTACGGGATCAAATTGCATTAGTTATTTTTTCCTCCAGTATAAACACAGAATAATAGTGATATCTTTATTGTATCATATTTCTGAATGAAAAAATAATCACAAACAGGTTTTCACGCAGCGTTACTACAGTGCAGGAATGCTTTTCTTGCCAGCCGGCCTCTCGAGGTGGTGTTGGGACCGTGCGGCACCAGCAGCGCCCGTTATGTTGAGCCAGAGTCCCCCCGCACGCGTTTCGACGGTCTCTTTACGGCTGCAGTGCTTACCGCCACACATTTTCTACATTTGCTTGCATGTGGTCCTGGAAGCCACCTAGCATGCAGGTCATGTGCCCTTAATTTTCATTATGAATGAAGAGTAAAATGTGAAGGTTATTGCCTGGCAGTACAAATGCACTGTTTTTTTTTTTATTTAGAAGCTCTATTAGAAGTGTCAGGAGTCCCATAACAAAGCAGGGCAAATATCCACAGAGACACCTTGTTGAGAAAGGCAACCTGGCTTCTAAAAGGTTTGAATATGAATGTGGTTGTTTCTAATCAAGCAGTCCTTGAAAAGAATTCCCCACTATTACTTACCTCTCTCTTTTTTTTCTTTTTTTACTTGTAATCAGCCCGTTTTCCTCCTCAGGAAAGGCTTCCCGTGCCAGCCTGCAGCGGGGCGGGAGCGGGGTATGGCCGGGAGGGGACAGCGGGGCTGGGGGAAAACCCCATGGCAAAATATCTCCACATCCAGAAAAGTAGCTCAGGATTCAGAATGGATGTGGTCAGAAAACCACCTTGTTTTGGAAGTGAGGGGCTGTGTGCTTTGTGCTCCCTGGGAAAAGCGGGCCAGTTTGGGGTTTTTTTGAGACCATTCCAGAGGGCTCCTGCTGAGGCGGGCCACAGCCTCCTTCGACAAAACCGAGCCCTTTAATTTACAGCAGGAAAATCGACATATTCTGTTCCTTGGACAAGTGCACCCAGAAAGGTGGGGACTCGCAGGCAGCGCTGCAGCCCGCGGCGGGTGCTCCCTTCGCCACCGCGCGGGGACCCGCTGGGGATCCCCCCGTTCACCGGCACGGTGCCCCCATCCCCAAGCGGGGACGCTGCCACCGAGTGGGAAACATGTTCATGTTTGAGCCAAACGGCAGATGAAAAATTAAGTCTTAAATACTTTCCCGTTCCCTAAATCAATGTATTTATTCCGGCTTAGCAGTGGCCGTTGTGGCTTGGTGCCTGTGGTACCCCGCTGAGTTTGGGACCAGGTGAGGATGGGGACAGCCCCCCAGGGAACCGCGGTGTCACGTCGGCCGCGTTGCTGGCAGTGAAATTCGCCCGAGCTCACGTTCCAGTGCCACGCTTGGCTCCGAGTAAATGATGTGACCGCTGCCGTGATGGCGTGGGTGGGCCTGGGCTTCAGTGGGAGAGGGCAGGGGTCCCCTCCGGAGAGCGGTGAAGTGTCTCAGCAGAGCCGTCCCTCCGGTCCCCGGCAGTGCCCGTCCCGCGGGACTCCCGTGGGGCACGGGGCTGGGCGCCCCATCCCCTGGCCGTGCTCGCAGGGCGCCTTTTCGCTCCGGCATCTTCAGAACACTTACAAAATCTCCCTCTTTTTTTTTTTTTTTTTTATAAATTGTCAGTGTTTTTTCCCTCTACGAACCTGTAGCATCTGGCAGCAGGAAAGTACAGTAGGACTCGCTGGCACTGTGGTGCAGAGCCTCGAAGAATTCCGTATTGTGACAACACATCAAAATAAATTGCTGTCAACAGACCAAAACACCAAGTGCTGTGATTCTGTCTGACGTGTGAAGACTCAGACAGGCTGTCTTGACAAGTTGTGGTGGAGCACCTGCAATTGGCAGAAGACAGTGATATAAATCTGATTTGCCTGATATGCAGCACCTAGATATCGTTAATGTTGGTGACAATAACTCTGCATAACATTCCCGAGACATAGATCTGATTTTTTGTCTATTACTTGTGTTGTTTTTTGTCACTCTCTGATACTAGCTCTGCTTCCCGTCCCTGCTCAGGGTCTGCCTAGGAATTGCTGTGAATAATAAACCGTGTTAAAAAAAGGTAATAACAAATTAAGGTTTAATTCGGCCTCTTCTTGAGTGTAAAAAAGGCAGTCATTGTCCCAGCTGCTCAAGGCAAAAGATATGCCATGAAATTTTATTTTACACTAATCATAAAAATAATCATGGTGGAAGTTGTATTAATTTCCTAACTCGCAGCCAAAATATTGAAAATAGCAGGTTAAAAGCCACGAGTTGCAGTAAATCTTTTCTGAAACGTATGTGGTTTTACACTTCTAGAAGAGGAAAAGAATCGTTGAATAGGTGGTTAATTTTTACCTTTCATTATCAATAAATGGTAATTCTTTACAGTAGCAGCATATATCACAGCTCATTTATGAACGCGTGAAACATATCTTGGCTCTAGAGTTTAATTACTGGAAGTTAACACTATCTTCCCTGTCTCAGCACTTCCTTACTAACACCAGTGTGATGTATTTCATCCTGACACGGGCAGGCACTAGAAAACAACAACGCATATGAATTTCTATCTGTCGTTGTCCCCTATGCATATTTAAAGTCTCGGGATTTGAAACATTTTTGCGTGTGGCAGTTGCACATGATTTTGGGGAGTCATTAGGGCTTCGGACGAAAGCACACGAGCTGAGGAAAATCTGGTTTGCTGGTGGCTCTTTGGCTTTGGGGCTGGAGCCATCCATTTAACGTGAGTTAGGGCTTGAGAAGCGCCCGTGGCTGGCGCCCGTGGCAGGTCCCGTGCACGGAGCCGCTCGGGGCGCGCGTCCCACCTCGGCTGGGGGTGCGAGGACGGTCCTGGGGTTCGGGGGGAACCCGGCCGCCTTCCCCAGCACCGGGCGCAGCTCCCCTCTCCCACCTCTCCTCCGCCCTCTGGGCCACGTTCGCTGGGGGTCTCACCCCAGGGCGGGAGTCAGAAAACAGAGAGACCGCTCATTAATTTTTTGCGGCTGATGTTTACGGAGGGCTGCGGTGCAGCGCCGGTGGCGGTGGGTTATTTAGTTATTTTTGCAAAACGTTCAGGAACTCCTTCGGCAGCGAACTTCAGAAATGTCACTGTCCAGTCTGAGAGGCTGTAACAGCAGAAAAGAGGTTTTTGAAATTACCATTCATTCTTGTCTGTATTGTTATTTTATCCCTTAAAGGCTGCTAATGAGAAATAGAGCCTCATTATGATTTTAAGGATGAGAGAGGAAGGCTTTTAATTAATGATATGTAAATGGTCTTGAATTGATTATGTTAGAATATCAAGAGAGATGGGTAGAAGCTGTGGTGTAATATATTTTAATTAAGAATTAATTAAAAATGATGGCAATTTCATAAAGCCTCACAGAAAATAGTGGAATTTACTTTCTGTCAGGAGTAAATTAGCCAGTGATTAAATAAAGGGCCTGCATTAATAGTGGAGTTATTTTTAAACTGTGCTATGAAGAATTGTGTAATTTTCCCTGAATAAGTAAAATAAAAATGTAATGTTTGCAAACAAGTTTTGGAAATGATGGCAGAATGCAAACTTAGTTTTGTGCCTTCCTTGTGTCACGATACTTTAGAAAAGTGATTTTAAATAGTTTACACCGAGGGTGCCGTGGTTCTGGCAGGCAGGGCCGGCCCCGGTGCAGCCGGCTGACCATGGGTGACACCGGGTGTCGCGGCAGGGACGGCGGGAGGGTCCTGTCGGGGGGTACCTGGGGGGAGTCGCTTCCCCCAGAGCTGCTCCTGCTTCTGCCCAGCGCCCCCGGCTTTCCGACATCCCTGCAGTGGAGAGCTTCCTCCACTGCACTCATCTGCACGCACACACACACACATATATGCACACACGGATATATATACATTGCTAGAAGTGCTGTCTGCGCGGTGCATAGGAGATAACAGGGCCATTTAGTGCCTCTCTCTGCTGTAGCTGTGCCCTGGTTTGTGGGTCCCGTTCCCGGCTGGCGGGCAGAGGTCTGCCCGTGCTGCCCACACCTTTGCTCTCTGTTTAGAGCAGAACCCATCCCTGCGGTGCTCCCTGCCCTGCGGGTCCGTGGGGCAGCCAGCCCGCCGGCGCTGGCATCCTCCGGCTGCCACAAAGGATGCGAGGTGCCATGGCTGTCCCTTCGGGGTGAGCGGGGAGGTGTCCCACCACCCTCCGTCGCAGGGCTCCTCTTCGAACGCCTCTGGGAAACCACTGCTTTGCTTTTCTGCCCCGAGCATCACAACCTGACCGTGGGGTATCCGCCTGCGCCACGTGCAGGCGGCAGAGCCGGGCTGGCCGTGCCGGTGGCCTCGGTGGGGACGGCTGCTCTGCTACAGGCTGCAGGGGAAACCGCGGGGGGACCCCCTGCCCCTCGCCCCCTCTGCGGCGCTGGCGGCGGGGCTGGCTGCTCGCATGGAGCCTGAGCAAAGGGAAGGCCGGCAGCAGGAAAGTTTGCCAGGCGTGTGCCCGGTCCTGCACGCTCACCGCTGTCCTCGGGGCATGTCTTGTGAGGACGGGGAGCTGCAGCACCAGTGCGTACCCAGGGAATACACCGGGCTGCTATTAAAAATCCCGCAGAGGTCCAGCCTTCTGGATTTACGTGGGTCTGAAAACGCCGCGGGCTGAGGGCAGTTGCTCCCATGCTGGCGTGTTATGTGAGTTTCATGGACTTGCACATGCTATTCTGTAAATGGGCTTTATGCACTTGTTTAGTCTGCTATTCAATAAAGAGCATTACCATAGCAACTGCTCCATCACATGGTGTACACTCATGCTGTCTCTGAGATAAAGAGCACATTTTAAGGCAGCATATTCTTAATGCCGATGTCCTAAAATGCAATTTTTGATGATTATTATTATTTTTCTGGGAGAATATTTGTGATAAGCGACCATGCCTCCTTAGTGTCTCTTAACTCCTTTTACTACTACTTTGCTGGCGGGGGACTGTGTACCTACGGTAATTTCTTTTTCATTTGTAGATTTTCACATACAGATCATGAAATATTTGTTAGTTCAAGTCACAGCATGGGGCCTTGTGTCAATGGGATGCAGGCATTTTTGTCGCGTTTAGCAGAGTTTGTCTCCGAGTGCTATTTCTAGACAGGCGGTAGCTGGTGCCCGATGCTTGAACCTGACTTTGTTCCTCTCCTGCGCGCTGCAGGAGAGCAGTCCTCATGCAGCTGGCACGTCGGTAACTCCTACGGAGACTAAACGTGTCCCCGCGGCGGTGTGCCTCTTCTCCACTGGCCTGTGAGATGGGGAGCCGGCGGTTGGTCCCCGCTCCCCGCCTCCCGCCTGCAGCACCATGTGCGGCTCCGTCTCGGCGCTAGCCGGACGAGACCCTCGCGCCGCAGGACGGGCACGGCAGCGGGAGAACGGCTTTTACGGCGAGGCTGACACTGCTGCCGTGATTCCGTCCCGGGCATCGGGACCCGAGTGTGCCTCAAACAGCTTACAAAATGCAAAGTGCCCACCTCCGCCCGCCACCGCAGGAGGCTTGTCACTGCCCCCTTCACAGGCTGGGGAATTATTTTCAAAAATATTTGGGGAAAGTTCTTCACAACTCGCTGCCCCAGGCCTAGAGGAGAGGATACCAGAGGCTGCGAGGCTGCGAGATACGTTGTTAAATTGAGTAAAAGCCCATCGAAGCATCAGGGTGCATTCCCTGCTAAGTACTCTGCTCCCCACACGATGCTATCTAATTGTTTCTTGAATGATCTCAGCCTTTCTGCCTGGCTGAACCTGCCTGCCAGGCCATTCCACACTGAGGATTCTCTGCGTGAAAAAGGGCCCCCAACTTAGCCTCCAAATATGCTTCCTACTTGCATTTACATCCTGTCTGTTTGAAGCCCAAATCTTCGCTCATTTGGTATTTTACCTAGAATGAGATGCATATGGATGGTTCTCTAAATATGCTGCTGATTTGTAGTCTGGTTGCAAATGGCAATGATGAAATGTGTGTGTTTCTTAGCAACTTTTGTATTACGATAACCAGAATATGTGTGCAGGGGGAGGCTCTGTACCCTGCAGTCAGCTCGTGCAAGACTATAGAAGTGGCAGCAGGTAGGACTAGGTACCCCCGTTGTCTAGGAGCACACCCATCGCTGGGAATATTAATTCTGTTCCCTACAGTTATTAACTCAGCAAACCCATCCCCGTGCACAAGTGCATCAAAAGAAAGGAGGGGAGGGGGCATGTTTTGGTGCAAAGGGCTTGGGTCAGCTGGCTTGTGCAGAGCTGGGGGACTGATCCAGAGGCTGGGAAAGTAACTTAGAAAACCCCCATTAATTTCAGTGGATTTTAAGTCAGGGCCCGTCTCTGCAGGAAAAAATATGCGTATAATCCCCATTGCGTGTCTCATCATAATCCTCCTCCTCGTCTTCCGAAGGCAGTGAAAGGTACAGAACAGCAGCAGCACACCCCGAATAGTGGGAATTTTCTGTAGGGTTTCGTGGTTTGTCATATAGCCCCCGTGCTCTGTGACTCGCTCCCCCACACGGCGTGGGACATTCTGACAGGGGGGCTTGGTCGCAAACCATCCGTTGTTCTCAACTACAAAGCCTGGAAGAATTAACATTCCTCGCAATTATCCAACCATCTTAATTACTTGCCCAATATTCTGTCTCGGTATCAGCTGCCCAAATCATGTTGGGATTTTCCAGACACAACTTCTGACCAGTTTGTTATCCAGGAAACAGAAAATGAAGTAGAAGACCAGAGTAAAAATTACTGCAGTGCTTTAAGTAATGTTCAAGCTGAGCCTAGAAGCGCTGGTAACTCCTTGTGTCGAGTGACCAAGGAATGAGAAGGACTGGGGGAAAAGTGATGGCATGCTGGAAGAGTTGGTATCCTCCGTGTTTGTCCCCGTCGCGCAGCCCGGCGGGAGGGCACAGCATCCCTCCCACGGGTGCGGGTAGCTCAGCTGCAAGCGGCGGCTCTGCGGGGACACGTCTGGCTGGGGCGGCTGCTGGCAGCAGGGAGAGGAGCCCTGCCAGGGAGCGAAGGCCTCGGCTGGCTTCTCACCAGCCAGGAGCCGATGGGAGGCAGAGCCGGGCACCACCACCTTGGTCCTTTCTGCAGCTGGGAGTATTTCCTGGAGGTTTGCTGCTTAGCGAGGTTTGGTAAGGACAATGCCGAAGGCGCCTGCTCACAGTCCTCCTCCGATAACCACCACCAGTGAAGATGAGAAGGGCCAGCATCTGGCAAGAGCCGCACACAGGCGTGCATGCACGCACACCTGCATGCATACACACAATAATGCACGCACGCGTACACATGCACGTGCACCCAGGGAGCAGACCAAGCTCCGGCCGCAGCTCCGGCGGAGCTCCAGCCCACATGCAAGGCCCCCGGGTGCCCTCAGCTGTGGCGAGCGGGGCTGGGAGCAGGCAGTACGTTCGTGTTCACTGTCCCTTGCTATCAGCACACACCCGATCCTCTGGAGGAACGCTGCCTGTGCAGCCAGGCTGTTCACACCAGGATGCTCTTGCACATTAACATGCCGTGTGTGAGATATCTGGATCATCTCGCTCCTATCCTGGCTTACTGACTGCAGGAAAAGGCCATTTTTTATCAGTTTCTGCTTTAGTGAAGCAAAAGGTCCTTTGGTTCCTATCCACTGTCTCAAAATGCAGAGCGTGTCATTGAAAAAAGCTCACTGGTCAATCAAAATGCCCCTGAAACTTTCTCTCTTAGCTAGGACAATCTCCATCCTTCCAGCTGCAGAAGATGGAAAAAAAGCCCAGCCCCGGCTCTGGGTGGTTTATGTTATGCCACCGATGGCTAATAAAGGTTTGTCATAACAGAAGCCCTATAAGCAGAAAGGAAGTAATAGTTTACGGCTCTTGTGCTATCTGGCACCATTCATTAGTGTATTCTGTGCTAGTAATAAAATTTTACAGGTTGATCATTTAAATGCAGGTTAGAAATAAATTTGATGATCCAACTGGAAAAGTAACAGAGGCTGGTCAGTCTGTCTTTTTTCCCCCAATCAATACACCAAGTGACGTTAGACCCAACACACCCGATTAGGCGATAGTTAAACAGTTTACTCATAATAAGGTTATTGATCACGGGGGCTTCAAGCACAGCGCGGGGTGGCGATGGATGGAGAGGTTTGGGTGGAAGGGGAGCGTGCGCTGCAGCGGCGCTACGGCATAGTTCCCGGCACCACTCCTCATTCCTGCTAGTGCTTTTATTAAACGTGTCCTGAGCCCTTTGATGCGATAGAGAAAATCAGCAGCGCAGGTCTCCCTCTTTGTTCTGGAATAAGCAGCATGCCTGCTTTCTGCAGCGATCTTGATCAATGAGCGAACGCCTGGTATCAAACCGGCACGGAGGGAGCGTAGCTGGAGGATGATCCCCCGAGAGCGGCTGTGATTGGAGCGCCGAGTTTCGTATTGAAGGAGGAGGGAGACAGACAGGTTGTTTGAAAAAATTCCCTTTAGACCAAACACTGATGTTGGAGCTGAGCTACAAACACTTCTGCTGTAAGAAGTGCAACTTTATCAGTTTTCTAGGTTAAATGCTGCTCCTTGGAACGTAACGTGCACTCTGCCTGGTTACTCCTCCGGCCACATCTTCCAGCAGCTTGTCAACATTAATTGTGCATTGAGTATGACTGTTATTGCTCTAATTAATTACTTAATTTTTCAATACACATTTTCATTTTTATTTAAAATCCCCCCTTGTTAGTGAATCAGGAGGACGGAGTGTCTAGGCAGGGCGGTGCCGGGGGACGGAGGACCCCGCAGAGCTGTTTCGGCGGTGTTCGTGTTTCACGGGGCACGTTTCGCTCCAGCGTGTGCAGGTTGCCCGGTCCTTGGCACAATGGACACAAATCATGGCTGGATACTTGGGATTTTCAGCAATGTATTTCTAGTGGATTTTACAATCGCGTGCGAGACCTTCTTTAAAACAACCTCCACAGCAGTTTGCTCCAGTATCAAAGGCAAATCCAGTATGTGTTTGTAATCTTCCACAGGAGATGCAGTATTTGTTGTGCCATTTCAACATTTACTTTAGCAATTAGGGGACATCTGATTAAATGTTTGGCATGTGCAATGTGCAAGTTTTGGTGTAGTGATATAAAAAATGTTAAACATTAATCTAAGGTTAATTTTGACTGATTCAACAGCTTGCTTTTAAGTTTCCCATTGACAGCCAAACAGCAGGATTTAATGCTAAGCTTCACATTGCAGCTTATCTCCCCTTAATTAAAATTAAAATGTGAGCAACAACACAGAGATATTTTGTAGGCATCCTGGAAGAGGAGAAGCAGAAGCTCGAGTGATGGTTGTTTAATAAGATTATAATTGGAGAGTTAAAGCCTTGTGATCTATTTGAAGACTGGTTTGGTGCTGGTGCGGCTCCGTGGCAGGCGAGCCCCAGGTGCCTGGCCAAGCATCCCTCGCCGACATCTGGAACCAGTTGCAATACATCACTGTCAAAACTGCTTTCTATACGTATCTGCATTTACACATTAGTTACCCACGCAGCACTCATCAAAAAAGCTGAACAATCTTGACACGGTGTCCCTGGTGGAACGGCAAAGGTGAACCGAAGTTGGGAGGCAGTGTCTCGCGTCACTGTCTGCTGAGCTTTTACAACAGGAAGCCTGATTAAAACTGAAAGGAAAAATTTATCGTCAGCTTCTGCTTTGTATCATTTTTACCTACAAAAAGAGTATTTTGTTTCATACAGAGCATTTTATAATGGGGGCCGTAGATGCTTTTAGTTTTCATCGTTTGTCTTCGCTACAGAGTGGTGCTTTGCCGGACCGGTCACCGCGGCAGGGCTGCTGAATAGGGTTTGGGTGTCTTATTATCCACATAATTTCCTCTTTCTTGCTCAGTTCTTGCTTTGAATTATAGAACCCATCCATAATTCATTCAGGTTTGTTGCACAGGGATTGATGTAACGTGGACCGAGTAGGTCTGGGTAAGATGTTAATATTACTGAATGGTTGTGCGTTTGTCGCTGCGATGGAACGAGCAGCACTTGCATCTGCCAGTGGCGGTGGCTGCAGAGCAGGAAGGAAAATAACCAAGAATTTCCTTGGGAGCTCAGGGATTAGGAGTTAATTAGGAGTTAAAAGTAAAAATGTTGAGGAGCCAGAATGAGTGAGGAATGGAGCTCACCAGATGTGTCCTTGAGGATAGAAACTAACTGCTTTGCTGGAAACAGGAGATTTCACTCCTGGTGCAAGGTTCAAAAGGAGGCGATGCAGAGTATTGTATTTATTTTTTCAATTAAAAATGGCTCTGCCGATGTGTGCACTTGCAATAAAAGCTCTCGCTGTGTCTGCCAGGGCAGCCCGGCAGCGAGCGTTGACCTGCTGAGGAGGCGCGGGGTAAGGACAGGCTGGGCAGGACCAGGGTGGGCTTCGCCTGCCCGCGCCGGTGGGGTGGCAGTGCCCCGTGCCGCAGCGGCATCGGGCCTCGGGGCTGCCCACCGCTCTGGGTGGGAGGGAAGCCCCAGGCCTGTGCAGAAGCTGCGCTCTGCAGCTCCCAGAAAGGATAACCCTTTTGGAAGCTACTGGTGGAAATGAGGTTGCCCATCTCTGGGTCCTCACAAGCGCCCGCGAGCCCCACGGCAAACTTTCGCAGCAAGAGCCGGGCGTGCGCCCTCCACCGTGGGCTCACCACGAGCCACATGGGCAGTGGTGGATGAAATACCGGGGGGGCCACGCTCCTCCTGGGGGTAACACCTGGCTTTTCTCCTTGGCCATTCATCACATGCAGCCAAAGATGAAGGAGAGAACAATTCCAGTGCCCGGCACAGATGGTGGGAGGGCTCCTAATGATGCCGTAAATGTCCCTTCTGAGGAGGTTAGCCCTAACCCACAGCAAATCTGTCCTGTCAGCCCATGAGTGGTTACCAGCCTTCTCCATCTGTTTGTGGAAACTGGGCAGCATCTTGAAGGCACCCGAATGCCTTGTGCGTTGGTGTCATAGCAGCTCAGGAGAGGACTGCTCTGCTCCTGGAGCAATAAGCGTCCCCGACACCGGGGAACCCCCTCGACGAGCCTCCTCCAGCCGCCCTCTTGCGCTGCCCTGTTTGGGTGGAGATTCGACGGGCTGCGTTTCCCTCCCAACGTCATGTCAGGGCATTTGTGGCTTCATTGCCTTGATGGCGAAATTTTCCTCTCCGTTGGCGTGCTTTGCTTTGGCTGGTATGAGTGGAACCGTGGCGTGGGCTGACAGTGCCGTTTGCTGGTTGCAGGGCTGTGCTCGGCTCTGTGTCTCCTGGCATGTCTCTGTCGGTACCTGTCCGATGCCGATGTTACCGGCACGTTTCCGTCGCTCCGGTTAGTGCCGCGATGCCGGGCTGTGGGTGCAGCAGGGCACCCGCGAGCAGTGTAGGTACCGGCTACGGCGCGAGCGAGGCTGCCTCCAGCCAGAGAGCGTGTCTGGCGGCCGGCTCCCCACCATCAAGCTGTCACGCCGAACATCGCTCCCTAAGTACCGAGCCGGCGGAGGGACCGTGCCGCGGCTCCCGTGGTGCTGCCCGCGGCTGTCCCAGGGCTGTCCTACTGAGATGGGAAAGTCACAGAAGAGCGGAGCTGTGCGATGCATGACTGCAGTCCCTCCCTGCAGCTGGCACTTCAAATAGCCCGCAGAAATATTGTCACAGATGGGGAAGTCTTGGAAATAAATAGAAAATTTTCCCAAGTTGGAGATTTTCTTTGAAAGCTTTGGGAACTCCTCTGCTCTTCTTTAACAGGCCCGCTTGGCTGGCACCATCTCTGTGCCGATCGTCTCAGCACGGTTCGTGGGGCCGTGCGGGTGGGTTATTTGTTTCACACTTGATTTCTCTGGCCACCATTTTGTGCGGTGTCAGCTGTGTTGACATACATTGCAACCAGAACAATCAAACCCGCAAAACTATTCTGGGGTCCTTTTCAGTAGCATTTTACATGCAATTCTCCTTTGCTTCTTAATTCCACACCAGTGTCCCTGGCACTCAGAAAATACTCCTATAAAATTTGATTGTTTGATTCATCCTCCCCCCTTCGTTGACAGGCTGCTGCATCCCTCTGGCATGCCTCGTACGAAGAGCTCAGGGATGCCTCCCTCGCCCTAGGTAGGTGAGAAGTAAATGGGGCATGGAGTTATTTAGTTTAGTTCTTTTCTCTGGGAAGAGAGGAAAAGGATTCTGGAATACAAGAAGCACAACTCATTTTTCACAGTTGCCTCTGCTGTGGCATTGATGCCACGCTATGCTTCATGACTTGCTGTTTTCATTAGACATGTCCAGGAACTCTGGAAATGGCGATAAAGTGCCTCTCTAACTCGTGTTTACTTCAATAACTAGACAAACAAGAAATATTGCAAAGTTTTGGAGATGGAGGTACTTTATCTTTAGTGATTTCACTTGTTTGGGTATTTGTAACGTTTCTGAGGGTCGTTTTTGGCCACGTACTGGTAACCTCTGCATGGAAAAGGCCAACAAATTCTGTGCAGGATTTCAGTCCTGTTTAAGCTGGTAATGAGAAGAGCCAAAATACTGCATGAAAATGCGTGTGTCGGCACTGTGTTGCTCCTAGGTGCTGGGGAGCACGGGCCAGCGTGGTCTGGGCGTGCAGGTGACATTCAGAGGCCACCCACGGTCTCAGCATGTGCAAAGCCGGAGGTAAAGACAATCCTTGCTGCTGCGTGCTTATAATCGAACCGGGACAGACCCAGGTCTGCTGATTATGGCTTTTGTTGGTGCTGATAATCTCTTCTCAGGATGTTGACAAAAATGGCATTATCTGTGCTTCACAGACTAGCAGAATATGATAAAATCAAAGTTCATTTTAAAGAAGACAAAAATAACTGAAGTACTTAGATTGACTTTTTATTCAGCTTCTTGTCTCTGCTTTTCACTCTGGTAACACAAGCTTTACTGAAAAGCAAACAAAATTGGCGCCCAATGAGCCTAAACTGAAATTTCAAACAATAGCAACACCAAACCAATTAGAGTTCCTCCTGGTTTTATGTTAAGTGTAAGCACTGACTTCGCAGAATCAGTACAAAATGTGAGTGATGCATGAAATGGAAATTTCCTGCCTAGTGTGTAGAATAAATACAGACAGAGCTGTGATGTTTCCTGCAATATGCAGCTCACACGCAGCCAGAGGAACGAGCCAAGCTCAGGCATCCGCCAGCAGAAACCGTCCCTTTATGGAAAAGTTCTGTTTTATTTTTCATCTCCTTTGGTACCTTTGGAGCAGATCAGCGATTAGACTGATTTTATCATCTTATCTATGTGGATTCTCCATAGAAGATGGTCGGGGGAGGTGACTTTGGGGTGGAGGGACAGCCTCTACACTGTCCTGCCTTACTGCGCCAGTGCTGAGATGTCCTACAGACGTCAAGGAGGACATCAGCCTGCGTGGGGCCTGGCAGAGAAACACGCAGTAGCCTCAGTCCTAATGTGGCATATGCTCCCATGGGCTGTGTCACCTCCCAACACCACGGACATGCAAGCGTCCTTAGACACAGGCCTTCTCCATCGTTCTGGTGAGGAGAAATGGAAAGCTTTCAGGAATCTGCTTTTAGTTGGGAATCCTGGATGAATTCTATTTCTTGGCTAAAAATCCATGCGAACTCATTATTACCACAAATAGGGTTAAAAAAAAAAAACAGCCCCAAACATATGGATCTTTTGGATCAGATGGAGGGCTGACCTGGTCCAGCGCTCTGTCTCTGACGGGGATGAGCAGCAGATGCTTAAGGAAACAGCTAATAGGTCATGCATAAAGTGAAGACCTTTCTGATACACCGTCCCAACACCCAGCAGCTTCTGAGCAGGGGTTTCCTGAGTGGGAATTCATGTCTGGACAGCCTCTGATGGGCCTTTCTGCTGGCCCTCCAGTGCCGGTGCCTGCACCTCTCCGGCAGAGCGAGCTCTGCTGTGCCAGCATCCGCCTCCACCATGGCCCCGCGAACTTCTGCTCCTTTCTGTGTGACAGCCGGAGAGAAAGTTACGGCGGTGATCAAAATGCGACCGCGTACGCGCCCTCTTGCTCTGCCGGCGAGCTGCCGGCGCACCTTCCCGGCCAGGTCTGCCGGCGGTGCCGAGCGAGCCCCGCGGCGGAGGATGCTCAGACGGCCCCGGCCCCACCATCGCAACCGGGGTGAGCGCCGTCCCCTCTGCCTGCCGCCGGGGCCGGGAGAGGCCCCCCGCCTGCGCCGGCGCCTTTTGAGCATGAACCCACCTCCACGCTCAGCCTCGGCGCTAAGTTTTATTATGAATTAAGAGTAAAACTCCTTCTCTGCCACAGAAAAAAACTACCTCCATTTTTCAGAGTGCCTCTGTTTATATAGTTTATGGGAGAAGAGGGCTCTTAATATTTCAGTGTCATGACCATAAAATGAAAAGGTTACTGCTTGCTACAAAGGCTTGCTTGGATCCAGCACCAATTAATTTTCAATCTGAAATATATGTCTCCTGGCCGTCTCACAACAGCTGTGAGCGGGAGGTTCCTCCTTAACACATTTGAGCCACAAACCCGGTTAAAGGATTAGCCAGCTTTTTCCATGCTGTTTTGTTCACCCCCATTGGGGATTCCCATTATCCTTGATAGACTGTTAGCCCTGACAGTGGGATATGATAGTTTTAGTTTTTCCTCCTCCTCTGCGCTGTGTCCACACGTAAGGCTGCTCGGACCTCAGCTTTAATTTTCATTATAGGTGCGAAGGCAGCATATGTTAAAGGCAGGCATTACTGTGCAGAGTTGCTCCTGCAAAATTATCTGCAGAACGGTTTTAATTTATCTGCGCGCGGCAGCACTTGTGCCGGGCAGAGCACGCCGCTGCTGCCAGCCTGCCGCTCCTTGCTCCTGGGTGTAACGCGGCCGTTCCCCACGTACAAGGGGTAGAATAAGGATTGCAGTTGTACCAGACCATTGCAAGCACACGCTGACTTTCTGGAGGGTGGATGAGCTTCTCTTTATCTTTATTTATTAATAAAAGACGGAATGCCTTGGGAAACAAAAGGTTTTAATGGCTGGTGCTTGGTATCCTTGACAACACTCCCCAAAGAATATTACATTAGGGCACCAGAGAACTTTTAAAAATAAGTAATGGAATTCCGTCTCTGTTATGCTTTTAGTAGTCATTTCGGCCATGGTGCAGCGAGGTCATAAGCTGAGCTCAGTGAAGGGAGCCAGAACACGAAATGATGCTGAGAGAACGTCTGGGAGATGAGAGGTACAGAATTACAAGCGAAAGTGCAGGCCTGCTGAGGCAATTACAGCTTAATGGGGTCATTTGGAAGGCAATTGCCAGGGGTTAATGTAGTATGGAGAGATGAGGTGAGATTGAAGTGAAATTTGGGGCTGGAAATGTGTTAAGATGAAAGATCAGAGTGCAGCGGATTCTGCAGTGCAGAAGGTTTATATCATGCAAAAAATTTGAAAAAAATGTAAAAGTAGTAGCCAGATGTTTCAAAATAAATAAATAAAACCTTAAGTAAATGCTTTAAAAAAGTGAAATAGCTGCATCAAAATACCCTGCGCTTGGAAAGGATTGCAGTGTGCAAGCCAGTATTTAATACGGCATAAAAGGGCTTGATTTGAAGCAAAAGTTCTCTTCCGTTTCCCTGCACATATGCAAAGACAACGTGGTTCGGCTGTTTCCCTTATTGACCCAATATACTGCCTTATGAAAATATTACTGCTCTCTCAGCTGTTGTGCCTTGTTTTGAAAAATCCATTGTTTTGAAACAAAAAGCGAGAAACAGTCCCCTATACACATATTTTGATATATTTGCAATGGATTCATCACATTATCTTTTCAGGCATTAAAATAATACTCATAAGATGTCAAAATATTACAGGAATGTAAGCTAGCATTCTTTGAGAGTGGGTATTTTGGTTCTGAGAAGTATGCTTAAATATTACAGGTGTTTAAATTAAAAATGTCAAACCATGAAGGCATAATGGAAGTAATCATTTTTACACAGTTTTAAGCCGCGCAGTGTTGGAGAAAGCCTTGCATTCCAGACTATTGTGAATGAGCGGAGTTCATAAGCATTCAGAGGACAAAAGAGATCATTATGCTTTGTTACCTCAGCCAGTTCATTACCTTAATTGCTGAGCGTAATCCAGTCTTGGAAGAAAACTCTAGGGCTTTAAGGAGATCAACATTGGCACCCTATGACACAGAAAATGGAAGCCCTTTCCTGCGCCACGGCCACTCCAGGCACGCTAAACCTTGATCAAAGGCTGAACTTCTCCGAGGGTCGGCCATGTGAAAATCCCCCGGAGCTGCGCCGGGCGCTGAACCGTGATGGAGTGTCGTGGGCTCAGCACCGCTCCCGCGCCAGTGTGACCGTCCCGGATCACTGCCTGGCAAGAGCGCATTATCATCCCTTCAGATAGGTGAAGTTTTAACATAGTTCTGTTTAGCAGGGATAATACGTCTCTTTTTGCGGCCGCTCTCTGCATATTGCGTGAACCGAACAAACTCTTAATGTGCAGTAATGCCGCGGAGCCGGGAGACGGAGCATGGCGCTCTCCATCAGGCAGGAGGCCACTTTTCCAGGAACGGCTTGTTAAATTCTCCTTAGCTACATGCGAGGAGAGGCATTTGCAGGCAGGCGTTTGACTCCAGAGCCACGTCGCGGCTGCAGAATGATTCCGAGGAGTTTGCTGGGGAAGATCAGATTTATTGTAAATACATTAGAGCAAGGGTTTTTTCACCTGTGTTTCTTTGACGTATGTGTGCTTTGTATCTAGTTATCTGATCTGACGATACAGGCTTCTCCCCCCTGTACAGTTGCATATATTAAGGCTTTTAAGAAATATAGTAAAACAAAAAATATGACCTTTAAAAGCATGGTTGAGTTGCATTCATTTTATAACCATCAAAGCAACTCTTTACTGTTGTAAGGTAGAAAAATCAATGATGCAATCTTTTTCCTTTTGCCTCGTGCAATCCGTAATTGAAATGGAAAATCAAATGAACGGCTAACAGATAATTGTTTTATCAATATTCCCTGCCTGCCCTACAAGGGTCAGCCTAGAATGATCATGAGCCACGGATATGATGAGGACAAAATGTGAAATTGAACAGCAAGGAGGCAATAAATCAACCTTGACAAGAAAGAGTGACCAGCATGTAGCTCTTGTAGGCAGCTTTTGGGACACTTTTTGTCTCAGGTGTCTGCACTGATTTAAAAATGTGAGAATATAATATTTGAAGCTCTACCAGCGGGTAAACAACTGAAGACTATTTCTAGGTTAAGGCATCATCAAAGCAAACACGCTGCAGCTGAAAATATGAGGATATTGGGGCATAGTGGGAAAAATCCCACAGTAAAATAACAGAGGAATAATGGAATATTCTGGGGCTGTTGCAAGCAAGAAATTCTCGTGTCTTCCTATCCGGTGCTAGAAAACTAAAAAAGATAGCAAATATATGAAAATACATTTTTCAGGCTGCTCTTTGGCCGGTCCATTGGACATGAAAAATGCTTTGAATCATATTTCTGGTATTTTGGGAGCTCCTTGATCCCGGTGCAGGAGCAGCCGGCTCTCCTGCCTGGAGGCCTGTCTGATAAGGGCCGTTCGGCTCCACGTCCCGGCCAGCCGGGCCAGGGCGCTCCCGCAGATACCGACGGCTTTTTTCAATGCAGGGGAGGGCAGGTGGGAGCGACTCCGGTGCCGGCCCCGCTGCTTTATCGCTGGGTGCCAGCTGGTGCCGAGAGCCCGGGGAGCGGGAGCGTGCCGCCTCCCGGGGTCCAGGCGCCGGTCGGAGGCAGGCGGCCGCAGCCCTCCCGCTCGGATGCAGCCCTGGCCCCGCCAGATACGGCTGCAGAGAGAGCTCCCTGCTTGCCTTATCAGCATCAGATACCCGGGGCGTTTGGCACGCGGGTGGTAGGTGTATCAGGGTAGATGGGAACAGGTAACGCTCCCCCTGCACAGCCCCTCTTCTGCTCACAATTTGATCCTTGCATTTTTTTCCCCTTGAGACTGGACAGGTTCTTCCTTTCATTTTGAAAACCACTTATTTACAAAAACAAAGCCTGGGTGAATTTTTTCATCTTGATACTGAAAGGCAGCTCTGATCAAAACAACAACAGGGGCTCGTGCCCCTGCACGGGGATCCCAGTTGGGGCGTGCTGAAAACCCGCAGCTGAGAGAGTTTTTGGTTTTGTGGCCACCTCCAAACCTTGGGGCAGATCCTCATCTGGTGCAAATCGCTAATGGCTTCGGTGGAGCGACGATCGTTTACACCAGCTGAGGACCCTTCCTATTAGTTTTTCATGGTTTTTGTTGTTAAATCATGCAGAGTTTCTCTCCTGGACTATCACGTATGTTGGTCATGTGGCAATGGGAAATGGTGGGAAAACAGACTTGCAAAATGTGGCAGGGCTCAGGTTAAAAAGCCTGCAAAGGCCTTGGGAGGACACGTGTTCAGGGTTCCTCCTGGAGCCGGGGGAGCACAAGCCTGAATCCACTGAGCGAGTTAGACCGAAGACCCGGGGCTCGGCTGTCCTCCGGGAGCCCCCCGCGGCAGAGGAGAGGCACCCCGGCCGTCCACAGCCATTTCACGGTGTTGGGAAGCCAGGTGAGGCTTTAGGGCAGACTCCTGGGCAAATGAGCGCGTCGAGATCTTGCGGGACACGTGCAGAATTGTGAGACAAACGGCTTTTTGCTGCACAGATAAATCCTGCCTGGATTCGCTGTGAGCAGCCCTGGCCCCAGGCGCTGCGGGGAGGGAGGGTGGCTCGGGGGGGCCGGGGCAGGGTGGATGCTGCCGTGCCCTGCCACCCCGGAACCCCTCCCCAGCCGTGGGGTGTCGAGGGGTGCCTTCCCCTCCCGCAGAGTCTCTGGCACTGACGTCCCTCTTGGTGAGCTGGAATGGTTCATGGACTTTGCACCTTCCATTGAGCGGGTGCTCCTTTGTTCAGGGAGGGCTGACTTGGGGTGATGTGGGGTGACATTTGCAGGAGCCTCCATACTCTCTTCCCACCGGGTTCGTGCTTCAGCTGCAGGAGAGAGATGTTGGGGTGCCCTGGAGCAGCAGCTGGTCTGAGGGTCCTGTGGCCACCATGCTCTAGCCCCCTGCGCTGCGCACCATGTATGGGAGTCCACCTGTCTGTCCCATCCCATCCCATCCCATCCCATCCCATCCATCCTCCATCAGCTGAGGTTTAGGCAGAGGACTGGTTTGGGTGTAGTCCGCATTTGAAGGACACCAGGCTGGGAAACCGTCCTGAAAGCTTTATTTTTAACCTTGGCTCTAGCTGTCCTGCGGCGTCCCTGGGGAGGAGGGGGTCTGGTGTGCGCGTGGTCTTGGAAACAGCAATATCGGGAACCCAGCAAAATAGGTTGCCAGCATGGAGAATATTTTTTATTTTAAGCACAGTATTTTAAACACACCATGTCCTCCTTCCCCAGGGGCAAGGCTGAGAGACTTAAAAACTATTTTTTACAATTGGTTTTTCAAATTCATTTCTCATCAGGCCTTTTCCCACAGTACGGGCGGGCGTGATGCTGGCAGCACCGCAGCCCCTGCCCTGGGGGGGTTCTCACAGCCGGAGGGATTCAGGGGAGCCCCGCAGGAGCCGTCCCCTGCCCGCGGAGATGGGGGGGTCTCCAGCAAACCGCTGGGCTGCGGGGGCCCGGCCCCTTGCCCTGCATGGGCCAGGCTCGAGGGTGCATGCCACAGCGCCGCGGGGCTGGGCACCCCAAGGGGCATGGGCAGGATGGGAGCAGCCCCCAGCTTCGCCCCCAGCCACCTCGGGGGGTCAGGGGGGTGCCCTTCCGCTCGCATCTCTGATGTAATGAAGTGTCAACTGCTACCGTCACTGTCCTCCACGTCCTTGAAACCAACACGGTTTAACCAGGAGTCTCTCCAATTTATCAGCAGTTAAAAATAGAGGGGAAGGATGCGAAGGACGGTCCCTGCTCCCCAGGAGCCGGGGGGCCGCGCGCGGGAAGGTAACCTCTGCGGCGGGGTAGGACACGAGACGCGTCCCTCATCCTACTCGGCACAAGCATTTTTGTGCTGTCTTTGGACGTGCCTCCTGAGGGTAGAAGATTAAACCAGAAGCGTGAGGGGATGTGTAGACAGGCACAAAAGATCAGACTAGATCATTACAGGCAGTAACTGCTTCCATAACAATATTTACCAAGCCTACGGTATCTATAGGCCTTCTAATAAACACAGCATAAATCCAGGTGTGCAGGGAGGCACGGGTATAATCCGCCGCATCTTTAACATGCATCCTAGAAATGCCCTAAATACATATTTACACCACAGTGCCTACTGACTCCAAATAAGCTGTTCAAGCTGCCAGGCTGTTAATCCACATTTTAATGGCGCCGGTCTATCAGATGAATATGTTGTGTAAAAATGATTCCCACTACAGTACCTGGCACTTGGAGGCTGTGCACACTTGGGGGGGGCACGCCAAGCTCGGCTGCAGCGATACGCGTGCCCCGGTCCGTTGGCACATCTCTGCCCCGGCCGGAGAGCCGGGTGCGCAGCGGAGCACAGGAGGGCACGGAAAGCCCAGGCTGGCCGTGAGCGTTTTCAGCCCCAAAACGCATCCCTGGGGTCCGCGTGCGGGTCAGAGCGATGGCGTGTGGGCTTGGGGGGAGGTGTGGGGCTGGGACTGGACCCAGTGGTCCCATCTTGGGCGTTCAGCTGACTCTCCTTCCCACGTCCGGCTGGTGACGGACACAGTACAGCAGTGCTTTGTTTCGGGTTGGGTTGGGGTTGGGGTTGTGTTTTACCAGTCCCCTGGGTTGGTCTGGAGGGTCGTGGGATGCTCAGGGCTCGGTGAGGGCCGGGCTCCTCGCTCGCTTTCCTGCGGTGACTGGTCCCCGTTCCCGCCGGCAGCACTTGGAGCAGCTCGTAGCAGCGGGGCTGCCCACGGTGATGGGAAAACAGCATCCCTGAAATCGTGCACTGACAGGTACGATTGCTGTGCGAGGGTCTCGGCTGGACACCAAGTCCGGGCAGAGCCGCCCGGGTCTCCCTTGTGCCTCCGTCCTCCAGGATCCGGCTCCAATCTCCCCTGCGCCCTCCTGCGCGGGGCCCGGCTCGCTCTCCGGCTCTGCAAGCGCTGTTTTCTAACATCCATTGCTTGGAAGCACAATTCTTTCTCGTTTAGGGCCCAGCCTGGCTACCCCTCGTCACGCGGAGGGGCAGCGGTGGAGGAGCCCCCGGGAGGTGCCGGCGCTGCTGGCAGGTCTGTCGGTGCTGGAGCATGGCACGGACACGCGGGCTGGGCACGGCAGGCAGGGGCTGGGCAGGGACCTGCCTAATTTGTATTTTGTTTTTGGAGGGAACAGGATTGCCGCACATTTATTTTTACTGACATTGATATAATAATTTAGTTTCCTTCATGAATTAGATTTGAGGAATTTGAAACTTAACTCTGGTAGTGCTTCCCTCCCAATTTATTACATATGCTTAAATAAACATGTTGAATTAACTTTATAAGGCTTGTAAAAACTACAGATAAAACCGCTCTAGAAAATCAACATTCTAAATCATGCTAAGTCTCTTCCCATTTTGCTCATCCTCTAGCAGGGCATTGACAAAAATATGAAATTGATTTGGTTGAAGGGTGTTAAAGAGCCGACAGCCAAATGTCACAAACAATGAATGGCTGCAGTGTTGAGAAAATCAATAGGGAGGTTAAAGCTGGTCTTGTGAAAGACTTGGCAGACTGCTCTGTTCCAGGAAGATATCTGTCTTCTGGCCTTGGTTGCATGATCAAAAGGAAAACTTGATAGGTTTAATGAAGGGAGATACTGTAAAACTGACAACAGAAATATAGACACTGTGGTAAACTGCAGTGCACATCAGTGAGTGGAGCTATTAGATACATTTTTCAGTCTGAAAAAATATTTATAGGTAAAGATGTCAAAAAAATATTAGTGCATTCCTCCACTTTTCCACATTCGCTCCCCAATCAGCACACGCATTTGCATGGCGTAAACAAAGGTTTGGGCTCTGTGTTTAATTGTACAACATGATGGCAAACGTATAGGGCAAAATAATTAGCATGATAATTAGTGAATCGTAATGTTTTCAAATAATTGCATGATGAGACTGCAGAGCCAAAGTGAGATTGGAATCTCTTCTTTACTTGGAGATGGTATTTCAGCAAATCATAAAAGATAGGGAAAAAGCGAACCGCTGTTTCATCAATTAAAAGCAAGACAGTGTGACGGCAAACTATCCTTTAGTCCACCCCAATGTGTTTCACACGGGCGTTGTGTCTCATGCTGGTTTTGATAAATACACAGTTGGGCTTAAAATCAGTTTTGTGAATATTAGATCCACAAATATAAATGAGGATGCCAGCCATTAAAAAAGGTTAATAATGTTAGATTAATTTTGTTTTTGAAATCAGCTTGTAAACAAAATTTGCACTGATTTACACCTGACCTATTAGCAGTGCTCCTATATAACATATTGCATCATTAGAGAAAAAAATTGTTTAAGGTCTGAATTATTACTTTCCACATATTTGTTTTCCAAACACAGCATTGCACCTAAGACTAAACTGTATAATAATATTTGAAATAATGTGGCACCTTTGCAGCATTTATTTTTCCCCAGCACTGTTAAGCATATATGTTCATTTCACAAGACTGTTTGTGTTCGTTGTCATCTGTCAGTTCTGGGTATCCTATCTTCCTCCTTTTTTTTTTTTTTCCCCTAGAAAAATGAACTCATTAGTTTAAAACTCCCAAATGCCACATTCAGCTCAAACAGCGAAGATGATAACCTGTAAAAAAAGAGAGGAGAAAAGAGAGAAGTAGTCTGGCAGGTTTTCTGCAAGTGGACGCTGTAATAAAAATGCCCCCTACTTTGTTGGGATGGTGTTTGTAGGGCTGCTGCCATATGTTACTTTCCTTTTTAGCTGGGATTATGCCATCATTATTGCTGATAAAAGCTGTTTACTGCCTTGGCAAAGGAGTGATGCTTGGCGCAGTTTGGAAGCCGCCATTCAGTTTACAGAAAAGTGCATTTAGTGCCAGATGCTAGGATCCAGGGGCTTTGTTATCTTTTCCCATTATTGGGATCATCCATTGTCTGTTTTTTTCTCCTTTTAACTTAGCACTGGCTTTGTTGTTTGTATTTTAAATTCACTTTAGTTCAGGCAGGTGACATGGCAGGTTTTAGCTCGCCGTGCAGCGCCGGGCGGCACCTTTTAAAGCCGGTCGCTCGCAGGGACTCTGTCTCCTCCCGGCGCAGCTGAGGGAGGTGCTGGGTTTCAGTCCGGTGATGGGTGCCCTGCCCTGGGAAGAGGTGCTCAGCTGCACGGGCTGGTGGCTGCTGGGGGGACCCCGGTGAGGAGCATGGCTGCCCAGAAGCCGGCATGGGTGTTCCTAGAAACCTCAGCACCCAGGGCCTGGCACAATCATTGGGCTGCAACGAAGGAAGAACTGCAGAAAATGTGTAAATGGAAGAGAACATCATATTTGAGTCTGAAGGTGGCCATAATTCATATGTAAATGCTCTTAGCGTAGACTAACAGAGCTGTTGGACAGGCGGCAGCTCTGTTTGTGCCAGGCTTTCCATTAAAAACTGTTATCTTCTCCACAGAGAAGAGAGCATATCTGGTCTGAACCTTGCTAAAAGCCGAGGGAAAAGAGCAGAAAGGGGGCAGTGCCAGGACAGTGGCTGTGCCGCCGGGCGGTGCCTGCTCCACGGTGAAGGCTAGGGCACAACGAGGTGCTGCGCCCGTGGCCCCACAAGCCGCCCCAACACCAGCCCAGGCTCCCTCCCGGCTCCGCGCAGGACTTTTCCCCAGCCCTGGCAATTTTGCTGTGCCCTCACAAGTGCCCCGGCACGTCAGGCAGAGCGGGGCACGCGCCGGCGGCTCATGGGCTCTTCCCCGGCACGTCGGGAGGTGCACCAGCCTCTCGCCGCTCGGCTTCTCCCCCACTGAGCTGCTCATCCTCACTCGCTCGGCGCTGCCTTTTGTGCGCTGGACAACTTGCTGCACACTGCAGCTCCCGGCCCCGGAACGCGGTGATCCACCGGCTGCCTCCGAAGGCCAGCCGCTGCTGGTGCGGAGTGCGGGGGCCGTGTGGTGGTGCCGCGCGAAGGTCCAGCGCCAGGCATGAAGCAGGGAGAGGGCAAGCAGCGGCCCCCCGCCTTGGCCGGGTCACCCGCTCCCAGTGGCTCCAGGAGGCCTTTGGTGGCCGCGTGCGGTCAGGACTGGAGTCGTCACCTCCCGCAGCGCCGCGGGACGCTGCACGCGCTCAGATCCGCGCCTCCGCACCCCGTGCCTCTCAGCACCTTATGCCAGCCCCTTGCGGCAACGCCAGTGACTTGGATAAAATATTGCCTGATGTGGTTTTTCTCTGGTTTTTGTTGTGAGGAGAAGCAGTCGCAGCCTGCGCGTCTGTTGGTGGCACAACCGAGCGCCCGGTACACGGCACGCGACCCAGCGAGCGCCTCAGCGCTGCTGGCCAGGGCTGCCTCTGCCCAGCCACGTCCAGGTGCCTTCCCCCTTTTGTTTGTCATGGGCCATCTTCTAAGTTCCACTCAGTAAATTAGGCTGGATGCATTTGTAAATCTTATCCTTGCTAGAGACACGAACTTGCTGTTCCCAAACAGATTTTCCAGGGCCCACAGCCCTTCTGTTGTGTTCAGGGGCCCCTCAGGCACCCCGGGCACAGGTCCTGGGGCTCTGGCGAGCCCCCCGCCCCATGCCAGCTGCCCCGTTGCTGGCTGTCCTGCGCCGGCTGCCCTGTGCCGGGTGCCCCGTGCTGCACCGCGGCCCCGGCAGTGCCGCCTCTCTGCGCCGGCACCTGCGTTGGGCGAGCCAGCAAAGGCGCGGTGCAGTGCAGAGACGTGGAGCTCCTTGTTCACCTCCTCTGCTCCATTACTCTTTGGGGAGGAGGCTCTGACCTTATTTCTTCTGCTAAGAGAGATGCATCTGGAACCAAATGAGGGCAGTAAAGTATAATAGAAGGCTTTACAAATGAAAGTTTTGTTTCTGCTTGTGCAATACCTTGTTTCCCCTTCGTGTATCCTGGGAAATCAGGCTGATCAATAGTTCCCATTTCAGCACAACTGCAGCAAGCATTACAACTGTATAAAATTTACAACATTGTCTGCTGTAAATTTTAATTGGAAAAGCCTCATAGCTTTACCCTCTATCTTTGCGCCTTTAAATGTATTTGATTAAAAAAAAAATCAAACAAATTTACAATGTATAATATCATGTCATACATTTTTTATTGACAGTGTAATATAAATAGTACAAACCCACATTCCTGCTGGAAGAGAAAATGGCTGTAAAAATACCTGGAAAAAGCTGGGAGTGCTGACGAGGGCATGTTTGGGAGAAGACAAGCCCACTGTGCCAGGCAGGTGCCACGCAGCCTCGCGCTGCCAGCGGGAGTGATCCTGGTGCTCTCACGGTGCGCGGAGCCCGGCGGAGCCGCTGCAGCCGCCGCAGCCGGCACGGCGAGGAGCCGCAGCGCTGCGCAGGCAGGAGAAAATGTCGCTTTCAGCACAGCTTTATTTCTGTCACAGGTCAGGCTTAAAATGCTGTGTGATACAGTTATTGACTCTAATCTGGGCATAAACACAAGTCCTCAAGCACCAGCCCAATTAATAATTTGCATAATTAACACGCATATTAAATAGGGACTGGCCTTGCATCTGTATTTGCAGTGATAGGGGTAATGAGGGCTAGCGGAGCGGCGCCTCGGGCTGGCGTGAGCAGACGTGTGGCAGTAGTAATTTTTGCTTGGATTGACAACTGCTAGACAAGCAGTCCCAGCATAAAACTAAACCCCGTTTGGCAGAATTAATCGTTGACAAACTGCTCTTAAAGCTGTAACATTGTTTCTGTCAGTTGTTCGGTTTGATGTCACTGTTAGACATAATAAATCAATAGTGTCAGAATTTGGTAATGTTTATAGCTAGCAAGGTTTATTATTTCATATGACTGTCATGTACAAATAGTGGTTATCATGGCTGCCTCTAAATTATCAAAGGCAGAATATTGCCTGGAATATATTTCTTAAATTCCTTCTCCAATTAATCCTGTTGATCATTGGCAGTGGTGGGGCCCACTTGTGTTTTAGGAGCGCTGGTTTTGTCCTCTGTACATTTTTTAAAGAAAAGTTTCAGCCGTTGTACATGGCAGGATTTATTGTCTCTGTCTCACAGGCTGGACAGCAGGTCTTTGCTTTATGAACCTCGGTTTTCCTGCTTGAGCTGCAGATTTTAGGCTATCGGTGAATTCCCCAGAGCAGTTTCATAAAGTCCACGTGGGGTGGGCAGGGCAGCGATTTCCTGATCCGAGCGGGGTTAAAATCACATCCCTATGAGAGAGGTCCAGCCCTGGGATGGGGATTTATGATCCACCAGAAACGGGACACGGGCAGAGGTGAGGACAGACTCCTGCTTCCACCTGGGTGTGCGGGAGAACACGTGCTGCGATGCGCAGGTGCCTCCGCGCGCGGGTGCCTGTGCACGCGTGGCCCTGAAGCGTGTGCGGATGGTGTGAGAGCACCGTGCTGACTTGGTGGTGCCAGAGCAGCCGAGGTCCCCGTCCGCACGTCATCCCATGCCGGGGTCCCGGGGAGGATGGTCCCTCTGCTCTGCCATGACTGTGTGCCATGCACCGCGTGCCATGCACCGCAGCTCCACATGGTGCCAGGGGGTGACTCTGTGCTCGCCTTTTCCCTGCTGTCATGGCACCATTTCACCCCAAACACCGGGGTTCGACCCATCGCACCCCTCTGCTCATCGCAGGTCCCCTGGGACCCCCCCCCACCCCATGCACCCAAAGGGAGGAGCCGGTGGGACAGGACAGTCCCTGGGCTAGTCTAAAACTGTCCCCTCACCAAGGCAGCGTGTATAAATTACGACAATAAATTACTGCAGCCCCAGGGTAAAAGAAGCATCAAGTTATGACTTTTACATGAGTATTTAGTCAGCCATTCAATAAAAAATAGGTCTTCCAGTTGCACAGTACCATTTATCAGCTACATATTTATTATTTATCATAGCTACACATGATGCAAATGTGAATTACCTAAGCTGCTCCTCCAAGGAGCACTTGCTTTTATAGAAATGTAAACATATATAATACAGTTTGCAAAATCAGATACCAAGCTTTGAAAGGAAAAAGAAATTAGGGATGCAGATTTTATTTTTGCTTTCATTTCTGTGCGATAAATTATCTGTGCTACAGTTTCCTTCTAAAGGTCATTTCCAGGATTAACTTTTGCCTAACTCCCCGCCGCTCTATGGACAGCTCTGAAAAGGGATTTGTGGGAGCGCCCAGTGCCCACTCGTGCCTGGACAGAGGAGGGAGATGGCGTGGGGTCACGGCTCTCACATCTGTGGCCAAGACGCTTTTGCAGGTGTTTGCATGGGTTCATAGCGAGGGCTGATCCCGACGGCTGCCGCAGGGCTCACGTTATCTGTGCCCAGAGCACAGCGGGGCTTGCCAGGGTCGGCCGAGGTTGGGGGCCAGGGGCTGAAGGGAGGGCGAGAGGGCTTTGCTGAGCCGACCCCGGGTGTTCCCACCCCCAGGATCAATCCTCTCGCCAGGTGACAATCATTTATAGGCAGGAAATACCTGCAGTCATTAAAATTCCTCCCACATTTATTCGAGCTGTGGTAGTCTATAAAGTGATTTCAATTCTAAAAGAAGGATTTGAAGATTTCTTCCCTGCTCTGTGTTTCTAGAGTTTCTGGGGTCCTACAGGGAATTTCAGGCCTTGAAGTATTTCACTTACATGAATTGCCTTTCAGTTTCAAAAGTCTTTCTTTTTATGTCTGAAAGCCCCTTCCCTGCACAGGGGGTGGAGGGGCATGGGCAGGCCAGCACCACGCTGGGCGAGGGGAGCTCGCCCGACCTCCCCCTTGCTGGGACACGGGGATGGCAGCGGGGCCGGGGCCGTGCGTGGTCGCCGGCATGGCGGAGCGCCTGGAGCAGGCGTGCAAACTGGCCCGCGGGCATGGCACTGCCGTGGCCTCGTGTTGGCATGAGGAAATGCTGATCTGGCCCTTCGCTTCTGGACACCCTGTTCCTCCTCCTCTGCCTCTCTGGGGACAGTCCCCCTCTCTGATACAGTGACCCCCACATCTAAGCCTGGGCAAAAGCCTCCTTTGACTGCAAGGGCAGCACAGTCTATGGATGCTCCTGCCCCGTGGGTCAGTCTCACCCCTCATCATGGGGACGACACCCGTAGCTGGGGGACTGCTCTCGCCAGACATGGTTTTATAACCAGGGGCAGGCAAGAGGGCTTTTGCTTGTTTGTTTGCAGCAAGTGATATAAAATCTTTTGGAACAAGTGTCAACGACAGGAGTAAATTGCTGAAGAGCTGAAGCCGTTACAAAGCTGAAGTGTTCAAAGTCAAAGCCCTGGCCGTGGGGCATGGCAGGGTCTGTGCCTCAGCTCAGGATCTATTTCCCGGAGCTCAGGGGTGGCATTTGTGAGGGAAAGCTGCCACACGGGCCGGGCAGCGTCCCCCTCAGCCCACTGTGGGGCCTTGGCACTTCCCGCAGCATCCCGGGGTCCGGGGCACCATCTGCTCCGGCTCGCTGCAGCCCTCCAAGTCGCAGTCAGGGTTACGTGCACCAAGGTACGGCTGCACGCCGGTGCACCCGGGCTGCTCTCAGGGTCTCCACGCCCCACGAGCACTGTCCCCCCGGCCTGGCAGCCGTGCCAGTGGTGCGAGGAGGGCTGCAGGGCAGCCTGGCCGGGGCAGCAGCCCAGCTATGCTTTTGTTCCCTCCCAGAGAAAAGCCTCCAGCCAGTGTTACACATGGCTCTGCCACGAGCGGGTCCTCGCCGTGGGAGGAAGGGTCCCGGTGCTGGCATGGGCGCTGCGGTGACGGTACTTGGGGACTCAGTGGCCTGGGAGCACTCGGGCTCCTGTCGCTGCCGGTGGCACATGACAGCAGCGCGTTAGCACCGATTTGCTCCGGATGAGATGCGAAGAGCCGCTCTCCCCGGGAAAAGGCCTTTTCCTCCGGGCGGCCGTTGGCTTGGCGGTTCCCGCGTTGCGGAAGGAGCCAGCCGGAGCTGCGCAACCGGCGAGGAGGCACTGACGACCGGCTGGATTTTCTGGGGGGAGGTCATTAGTTAACGCATCCGAGGGATGCATGGGAGAATAACAGCACATCAGTTAGGATGCTAATTCACTCGACTGGCAGTGAGCGCTGCGAAATGACAGCTTGGAGGGGTGCGGGGGAGGGTCTGAAAATGGCAGCAGATTGGTATTTTGAAAGGGGAGGGAAGTTTTATAATGATGAATAAGAAAGATGACATTTGGTGCTCACATTTAACTTGCATTGGCTGTCCGCAGGAGGGTCAGTGTGCGTAACCTCCCGTGATGAGGCCTGGGGCTGCCCAGCAGCTGACTGGGTGTATACCCTTCAGACGGGAACAAAAAGAAAGGCCCAGATAATTAGGCCAAGTTGAACTGCAGGAGGTAGCCAGCTTCTCTGCTGCCTTTTGTATATTCATGACCCAGCTTGATTGATGGAAGGACAGTGTTTGGTGACACTGTCATTTGCAAGTTGAAAGGTAGACTACAGGCTGGAGCTATGCTCAGATGTGCCTTAAAGGGTCCTACAATAAGCTCATTTGGATGCTGATGATGTTCGCATCTGCATTTCTTTGTTTCTAACTGTTTCAGGAGGACATCTGTTAATTTGTATAGATTAGCTTGGATGCTTTCATTTAAAAACATCAAATTATGTAGCAGGACTGTTTATTATAAAAGTTTCCAGGAAAGTTTAAACTGATTCAGAAACCGTGCAGAGCGTAATATTTAAAAGCAGGATTAAAAAAATAATAGTAATAATACTTACATTTGCATTCACCCTCCCATGCCCAGGAATTAAGACATGTATTTCTGCTGCAACGTTATCAAGAAGCGTTAGCAAAAGCATCTGTTGAATTATAAATTTCAGGATAAATGAGGCTTGCCAAATTTCATATCTGCTCAGGAGAGGAGGGCCTCCTTCCCTGGACAGCGAAAGCCTTTACGTATGAAGGGGGGGGGGGCGGGAAGTGAAATGTAATTAATTCAAGAGGGAAAATGCTTTTACTGTGTAATATTTAGTCACATATTTCAAGAATAATAGCGCTTCTGTCAGAGAAGTTACACTTTTTACAGGTATTGCTTTCAGAGAGGTAGTGGGATGTGAGTTGGGAGGAGGTTTCACGTCTTGGGCCTGGCTGCCCTCGGTGCAGCAGCTGTGGGCTGGCACACCAGAAGCGTCCTCCTCCGGCTCTGTGCACGCCGGGATGGGGCACCCCGAGCGGGTCCCCTCCCGCTGGAGATTGCAGCCAGCTCCCAGACCCAGCGGAGCTGGGATGGCAGCAGGGACGGCTCCGGCTCACCCCAGCTTCAGTGCAGCGCTCGGCCGTTTGCAGTGACCTTTCCTCGTAGGCCCCTTCCCTGGGACCTGCCTGCGGCTGCTGTGGCCATAAAACCTGCTCTCTTTCCAGATACTTTCAGCAACATTAATTCATGGCCGAGCAGGCTCCACTCTTGCACTTCTGCTCGGCGCCGGGCATCTACCTCCCAAGGAAGCCTTCGCCATCCCAGCCCACGAGGCCCAGGAACGTGGGAATTGGGGTCAGGAGACCGCCCGGGGCTGGGGCAGACCCGCTGCGGGGGCACTCGCCTGCCCACACCTCCTCATGCCCCCGAGCTGTGGTGCACGGCCACACCGGCAACAGCACTGGCCCAGCACTGGTCTGCTAAGGCATCTTCCTCAACTGCGCTTGGAAATTTATGCCTCTGACTCCCATCTTTGTATTCACTCCAATTAACAGATAAACCCTAATTACCCAGATCAAGGGAGCTGGGAGTCTGTAAATGGAGAGCAACATGGCAGAGCTTGGCAGCTGCCTGAGCACCAAGGTGGCCAGAGATGGGCAAATACCAGTTTAGGGGACACCAGCAGCAAGCAGACATGTGGGACCAGGGCCGCAGGCAGCCCCAGGCATCGGGGACGGCCCGAGACCCGCTCGTGCTTTTGAGAGGTCTGGGCATGGGCTGGGGGAGAGTTTGGGGCCAGCCCTCACCCCTCCCGAGCCCCGCATGTGGACGTGTGCCGTGTCCCGGCACGTGCCCCCACCAGACAGAAATGCCCATCCTGATGGGCACCCACAGGGCCGGAGGGCACCTTCCCTGCTCCGTGCCCCTCAGCGCTGCGTCCTGGCACGCTCCAGGATCCTGGCAGCCATCCCAATGCCGCGTGCGTGTCCTCCTGTCACACTTATAGGATGGAGATCAACGGAGGGTTTCTAGGGCAGCCGGCATGGTGACAGCATCCAGGAGCCGTGCTACGGGGAGGGGGCAGCCCCGGGCAGATGCTCGCCATGCACGTGGGTGGGCACCCTGGCACCACGCACCGGCGACCCGCCGCAGCCCAGCAGGATGCTGGGGGCTGGCAGGGTCCATGGGGAGCGGGACTGGGTGCAGGGAGCGGGGCGCAGCCTGCACGCGGCGGCTGGGGAGTGCAGCATGCTGATGCAGGGTGTTATGATCGCAGCATATGCTGGCTATTAGTGTGCCTTTTATTTAATTTTTTTTTTTTTTTTTAATACAGTTTACATTGCTAGTGGCGGTGCAGGCTTAATTGCTACCTTGCCTGAACGCAGCTGAGTTTTGTAGTTACTCAAGCAGGAGGTTTTTAAAACTGTGAAATAGTTTCCCTTTCTGCATGCCCCCAGATCAGGTAGAAAATGGGGAAAGAACTGCTAAATGATGTATTTAGAAAAAGCTGTTCTACAAGAGTATTTGAAACATTACAGATCTGCCAGAAGGTCCATTAACATAAATGTTTAACTCAGACACACACAAACTTATGTACCGAAATGAAAATGTTTCATGCATTAATTTGCTGCAGAAGGTACTAACATAACAATTAGAACAACATTCTGCCTGCTTATACTTAAATTTCCTGGGGCAGTGTTTCGGTGGTAATGCATAGCGTTGATATAGGATCTCCTTGACTCTTTGCGCAGCACACCACAGCACTGCAGTTCATTCTGTTAAATCAAATTCTTACAGTTTTAAACCTGGCGTCGAAGAAACTGGGAGAGATTGACGGTAATGCAGAGTTTTGGGAAAGGGGGTGCTGGCTTCGGTGCCCTCTCCGGTTGCTGTACGCAGATCAGCCAACGCCGCGTGCCCACGCTCCCGACGTCCCACGCTGTGTTGGTACACTAACAAAGAAACCTGCCTCTTCCTTTAGCTTTCTTTGAAAGTGGATGGCAAAGACAGTTAAAATAAAGCAGAGGAACCATCAAGCCAGCTAGCGTAATGCTGGGCTTGTTTCATTAGTGCTCCCGGTTTGGTTCTGTCACATCCATCGTTTTTGCTGGGCTCAGTGTTTTTTCCCCGGCGCTGTCTTGCAGGACGGTCTACCCTCTCGGAGGATATTTGAGTGCTGAGTACTCTCAGCATGCAAACACTGGCTTCACTAGCTGGGAATATGGAAACACCGGGGGTTTCCATCCCAGTCCCGCAGCCGATGTGGAGCTGGGTTTTGTTGTTGGCATGCTGATCCCGTCACATGGTGCTGCGCTGCAAACCTCCGACAGCCGCGGCGCAGGGTGGGGGAGCAGCAACTGCAAACATTCCTCCTCCAAGCAAATGCTTGTCCTAAACTGAGCACCGTAGAATAAAAATGGAAACATAAAAATAGCAGTTGGAAAGATAAAACAGCATTTATAGTACTAATAAAACCGTTGTGGCTTCCACAGGAAAACATGCTTTGTAACCTAATGCTTACCTGGAAAGACTGTCGAGTTTCTGAGAGTTATAGCTGTTTTTGTAAGAGAAGCACAGAGATTTGCTTCAGGGCTGAGTGATAGATTCTCCTGCCTGGAGCATCCCAGTGTGTTTATACATGGCTTGTATGGCAGCTTTCATAAGACATTTACCCCATGATTTGCGATGAGCTTATGTGTGAATAATTAATGGCAATTAATCCTTAATTACAGTAATTAGGCAAGTCACAGGAAATTAAGCTGCAGCTGGAGAAGACCATGCCTGGGAAGAGAGGATTGGGGGCTGTGTGAATGTGCCATTCACTGACAACATTACGAGGATGAGCAGTATTCAGCAGCTTTGGCATTTCTATTGGCAGCCTTGGGTAGGACAAGAACGCTCAACATTAGCAGCAATCTATAGTTGTCTACAAGAGTTTTTAGTTCAAGTGCCAAAATGTTATGTTGCATATGGTGATTATCTAAGTTTATTGGTTGCCATAATTCAAATGGGTGTAATTGTTTTTGGCTTGATAGTGACATTAGAAACTGAAGCTTTTATGTGTTCATAGGTTCTGCTGGCATCAGCCATGGTTCAACTTCTAGAAACAATTCATCCTGGTTTGCAATTATGAAAACGGATACTACAAATGGCTTGAAATTAACGGAGAAATATTCAATGATTAAAAAAAAGACAACAGCAAAACTGGCAGTTTCTTAGTTGAGCAGCTAATTGCTTTATTATTAGCTGCCTTTCCCATTAAAATGAGGCTTGCACAAGGTACAGTGTCTGCAGAGTCTGTCTGGTTTGGGGAGTGGGACCAAGTGGGAGAAAAATGGAAGTGCTGGCAGGCACGAGTTTGCCGGCAGAACAGCCCCATCTGAGAAGATCTCCTGTGCTAATCCCGAGCTACGCCATTGTACTTGAAAGCAGATCTGTGCTAGAAGCCTTTTGCCCTGGGCAACCCACAGCGAGGCTGTTTTGCAGCTCAAGAGCAGCAGCCTTCCCCATCATTAATGTGCAAAGTTTTTAAACCTCATGATTAAACATGTTTCAGTAATTTACTAGGTTTCCAAGTGGCGATGTTTGTGCCAGCAACAATCTGGGGCAGAGACATGGAGGGAAGCACACATTAGTATCAATGAAACCTACAAAAAGCAATCAGTAATTTATGAGCTTGTGGAAAAATGCCCACATGTTCTCATCAAATTATAGGGTTCCTATAATTTACTCAGTGACTACAAGGTGCACGCTCCCAAACCTGCTGTGGTGTGTTAACTGAACCTCTGATTAGATTTAATCCAAACAACTAATCTGTAAAGGGTCCTGAATAAATAGGCAATATGGCCAGGCCAGGGTATTATTTCAGACTAAGACGACAACTGATGAGGAGGTCAGCCAATTACACACTAAAAATGTACAGTAATCTGCTGCAGGTCAGGTACGTTTACAGCGACCCAGCCTCAATGCTGCTTGTATGCCTGTGGGTGTCTTGCGCAGTGCGAGTATCTGGCAGGGAAGGCAGGAGGAAGATCTCGTACGTTTTAGAAATAAAAGCCTGTAGCCAGATGTTTGTGAGATCTGTACTTGTTTGTAATATGGAAACGTGTAAAAACTTCAGCTCCTTGCAGGGGGAATCTAGATCAATTTTTAATTTACTTGTACGCATGGATGACTCATTTGAAAAAGAAAATTGTGGCATCAAAAAAAAGACATTTCAGTGTGCATAGGTTGCTGCATTTATCTGTTTCTCATGCACTCCGGAGTGGAAATAAGTCACAGTATCTTAATAATGGTCTTGATTTTATAAATGATTTTTCCCCTTGAAATAAGCAATCCATTCATTTTAATATGTAGAATTGGTTTGCTAGCAGGGCGACAGTTTAAAAAGACTTCCAACTGTGACACAAGTGCAACCATATTGCTTCCTATTACTCGCTAAGGTAGTTGTTTAGAAGAGAGAATGTTCTCCCTGGAAATGTTTAAAGTGCTGTAATTTTATTTAGGATAATGAGGATTTATAACAGTTTTACCATATGAAAACCTGCCTTTAGACAGAGCGAAATAGGCGGTTGCGGTTATTGAGTGTGCTAACGGTGGGGTTTTGTGCGTGGTAAGGCGAGGGGAGGTGTTTGTGTCTGGTCGTGCAGCGTATCCGTCACCGGGCCCAGAACATTCCCCACCGCCGCGTGGGATAATTCATCACGAACATGTATGGATTTCTCTGCTTTAATCGCTCTAGATGTTAATTAAAATCCTGTTTTATAGAATATTTTAATTTCGAGATTTGCCCAGCTGTACAGCCTTAGCTATGTTGTCAGGACAGAGCCGTCTAATAACAAATAGCTGAATTTAAGCCTAGACGGGAATTCGGGGGAAATTCCAGCCTGGCGGAAGTCGCGGGGAGTTTGGCCGCCGGTTTAAGGGGGATCGGGACTCCAGCGCTATGTGCTGCTCCTCTGCTTTGCTGTAAGGTCGTCTACATTTATTTTTGTTGTCAGGCCTTTAAAAATTTTTACCTCATTAGAAATGCTTTCCTTTTATCACTAATATTGCTTCCTATGCAGTATCGGCCGAGCTGAGCTGGTATCAGGGTACTGGCTTAACAGTACATTTAATGCCCTGTTTATAAATATAAAGGAGAAGGAATTGAACTGTTACAGATTTTATCAGGTTTTATCTCCTCACTGAAAATCCTAGCTCTCAAAACATTTCTAATTTCCCTTATTTGAAGGCTCAAACAGTTTCAAATTACTGCCCGTGGATTGTTCTTGACATCGAGAATGGTAAATTTGAGCTGTGGAAACGCTGGAATGTGTGGTGTGTGCTTTTCCTGAACAAGGGAATTCAACGGGTAAATTACAGTCATTTACTTGGAGTGTAATTTACTGAGAGCCTTTAGGCAAATGCAGGAGAAAGGACAGCAGAACAGAAAAAATAGCTAAAACAGGGGGCTCCCCCTCCCTATTCGCATGAAATACAATCTATATTCACATGACAAGGATAATAAAAACTTTCTTATTTAAAATACATATAATTCTTATTATTTTTTCAATTCATAAGGCAGGCATTTGTAAGTATGACTGATTTATGTGAAGATAAGATTTTAAATCTTGCTAAATTATCCACACATCTTCTTAGCGTTGTATATTTTGCATATATCAGTATCTGCATGCAATCATCCCATATTTGAAATTGATAAAACTGTTAATTTTATGCCTAATAACAGATCAAGTATCTGAAACTGTCATCGAGCTAAATGGAAATTGCTGTTTTCATCCTATGGAAATATTCAATATTTAATCAATTTTTTAAAAATAAAAATGTTTATCTAATGGAATCTGCAACGAAGATATGCACTTGAGTTTTTATTTGAAATTAGAGCATAAAAATAAATACCGGCATATTTTTTCTTTGTTTAAATGGTAGAAATATGGTAAAGAAGCAGCCAGCGTTTTGTAATCCCTAAGTACGTGCACATGTAGAATAATTCTCAGGAAGTATTCTGACCAAGGCTTTCCACGTAAAGCAGTGTGCATTGTAGTAATTGCTAAGCAAACAGAAGGCAGTGTTGTAAAGTGGTTTTGTATAGCATATTGTAATTTGACACTTAAGTTGTGCCCTGCATTACCCTGTGTCATAATTGATGGCTAAAGAAAAGCACATGCTATGCTAATCCTTTGTTAGAATAGCTTGTTAAATTGTGGTTGCCAATTTAAAATAAACTATGGAATGCTTGTCTATATTTTAAGGTTTGTAGTCTACAGTTTTAAACAGTCATTTTAAAGCTGTTTTTCAACTTTATGTTGCATGCACACTATTCTGCCTTTGCACACAAGGTCAGCATGTTCGCTAGTTTAATAGCAGACCATCAAGAACAAAATCAATGAGCTGCATGTTTCACACTAGTATCACAAGGGATTTTCCCATTTATAGCACATTTGTGTACTGATCCCGAGTTTAAAATGACAATATTGATGCCCTATTAGAGCTGTGCCGAAATGGACATTGTATGGTTGATGCTAAAAGTTGTCTGAACTTGCTCTTTTCCCAGACTCGTGTTCTACTTTTTGTCTAGCTTAACAAATATAAATAAGCCCAGACAACCTCCCTGTACCGCAGCGCAGAGAGGGACTAAGCTCCCACGTTGCATGTTTGCAATAGGTGGAATTTCTTGGCTGCAGATTTCAAATCAAGATCTTTCGTAGTTGGTGCGAGGAGGATTATGAGGCTGCGTCTAAATAATCATCTGCATGCTGATTACTGAAAAGAAAGTGGCATTATTGCTTATGGATGAGATAAGGCAGCTCTGCCCCGGGAAGACGCAAGTGCGAGTTCTGTGGGAATTTTATGAGTCCTGGTGCGGTGTAATCAGCCGCCACCACCAGCTCTAATGGAAGGATAGCTCCCCGATCTGCAGGGGAATATATCCTGCGCCACGGAGAGGAAATGTTACTTCTGCAGAAGAAAATGATTTAATGTTGGTAGAAGGGTTATTCATTTATAAGGGATTAAAAATGACTTCAATATAATACCTTTAATTTGTAATAATGGTCTGCGGGGCTGTTTCCTGTCTAAAACAAACCATTTGACTGGCATGTTCATTTTGATCCATTCGGTTGTACGGTATATTAGAGGGGACAAAGGTATTATTTTCAGTTATTGTATATTCAATTAAACTGGTGAGGACCCGCAGTTGGTGTGGTCCTCAGCCACTGGGTAGCAGGGAGGTGCAAGGCTATCCCCTGGCCCACGCCTGACCCTGGGGAAGCCGGATTCCTCGCCTGCCTGGGGAATCGAGTCACTGCCCTGCCGCGACTCGGCTGCCCGGCACGGCTCGGGGGGCAGGACTCCGGCACACGGAGCACGGCTGCGTTTGTTAATTGCGTTAATGGGAGTAAAGCAAGTAAAAGTTGAAGCCTGGGGTGTGCAGAATGCTTTTGGCTTTGAGGGACTGCAAAAAGAAAAAAAAAAAAGAAAGAAGGAAACCTTTGCACTTGAGCTCTGTACATAATTAGCTGTGTCACTTTCTGAAGAGCAAGCGCTGTGTGTCTGGAGGTGGGTGACACTTTGTGCAGCCTGGACCCCAGCGGCTGCCATCACAGGGCTCGCCCTCCTGCCGTGACATCCAACTCCCGGAGCCCAGGGCTTCCTCTCGCACAAATCTCCTTCGCGAGGCCCCTTTGGGGTGGCTGCGCTCTTTCTGGGCACCGGTCCTGGACAAAGAGGGATGGTGACTGTGCTGCATGCAGTCCAAAGGCACGCAGGTGACAAAACACGTTCACCCTCGCTTGAGCTACCCACAGATCAGTCGTGTGTCCTCTGGCAGGGCAAACAAATCAGTCTGTTCACTGGGAAGTAAACAAGCGGAGAACCAGCTCGCTCTGATTCAGCGGATGGGGTGTCACAAGTTTTTAGGATTTAATAACAGGTTTTGCTATGTTGGATGCTGGTTTTGTTGAAGTTTCAGGTTTTGGGATCACCAGAAAGTCTCAGCTTTCTAGTCAAAAAAGACTTGGCCTCCCCTCTTTACAGACACATTGAAAAGGTTGAAAAGGTGACCCAGAGTCTCCAACACAGGCGAGCAGATAAACAGGGTCCATATTTATGACTGCTAAAATTCTCATGCTTTTTAAAATTAGCACCAATGGGGGGAGGAGGAGAGAGGAATCTGACGCATATTTTTGTGAACCATAGTATTAGCAGCTCGGTAAAGGGCAGCATTCTCAGAAGATCTGACCAGTGCTGGTGTGCCTGGAAGCACTAGGCAATAAAGAAAGATTATGCAAAAATCTCCAAATTCTGAAAAAAAAACGTACAAAGAGGTGTCTTTCAGTGTAACTAAAGAATAAACAGCAAAGCAAAATAAACATATAGTGCTTGCAAATTTACTTTTGTTACAGATCAAAAAGACAAGACATAACACTATCTAGTAGTAACATACAAGCAGAATTAATCTGAATAAACATTTCCAGCATGGCTGTTCTGGAAAAAAGGCATGCTCTCCTTGCGATGTTTGGTACAAAGTACTGATAATATAGCTGAATCCTGCTCCCCTGCTTTAATTCTCATGTATTTACTGCAGAACTGCTGTCTGGTTTACTGGGAAAGAAAAAAAAAACCAACAGAGCCAATTTTGATTGGAACAGGCAGGATTAAAATGCAGGATTATCCCTGCAAAGGGCTATATCGGGTATGCGGCTCACTGACCTTTTTGAGGAGCGAGCGTGTGTGGAGTTGTGCTAGAATAAATCCTAATGCCCGTGAACTTCCCGTGAGCAGGCAAACACACACACAAAGGGTGTCCTGGGCAGTGCTCGTGCTTACCTGTGATCAGTACCGGGGGGTTCGTGTGTGTGTGTGTGTGTGTGTACATTTAATTCCAGTTCTCAGCCCAAACAGTGTCTTTGTATGAATATGTGCTTGGAAATAATGTTCCTATAGGTTCTGGTGATATAAATAATGTATGTGGAGAAGCTCATAAATGTAAGCTCGAATTTTCCTCAGTAGTTTTTGTTCTCAATCACCTTGATGAAACAATCTTGAAGGCGCTCTCCTTTCCGTGGCATTTGGAATGAGTCCCTGACAGGCTGATTTTCCACCCCTGTTGTGATGCTGCTTTCTCTAGTTAATATTCCTCTGTAAGTGTCGTACCAAAGTAAACCAAAGGAGCCCAGCTCATGACACTAAGGCTGCATTTGCATTAATTATGCAGTCAGGGCTGGTGAGAAAATGCTGTCACAGAGAGAGAGGCAGTAAATGAGAACCCTCCGAGTGCGCCTGAATGAAGAGCATTAAGTTCATTTACATGGGAGCAGGACGAGCCGCTCAGGCTGGGGAGAGGGAACAATGGCATTTCTCTTGTCGGCTCGCCCGCCGTTATTGTTCTGCAGCTTAATGACTTAAAGGCAGAGTGGTTGCACTGACAAAAAGACAGCCAAGATCCCTTTGGTATTAATAACGGCAATAATAATTAATAATATCCCACTAATCGGGAAGCGCAGGCCGGCCCCGAAGTTGGCGAGGCCCTGCCCGGCGGGAAAGCCGTGGCTCGGCCTGGCGCACCGCGAGGTGTCCCAGGCCGCCATGGGCCCCTCGCGCCCCTCTTGTGTCCTGCAAATGTCGGTCCGTGCCACCACTGAGCACCCTCCCGTGGCCACCAGGCCGGGGGACAGGCCCTGCCGCTGCCCGGGGAGGGCAGGCGGGAGAGGAGGGGGCCACAGGGCCACGGGGACGGGGCGTGTGTGGGGCGGGTGGTGTGGGCGGCATGGCGGCGGCCTGGAGGGCCCGGCTGGGCCCTGCGTGGGCGGCCTCTGTGGGGCTGCCAGGCCAGGCCCCGCCAGCCAAGAGCAGGAATCTTTTAGTTTGTTTATTTTCCAGTGATTTTTCATGTGTTTCCAGCATCCCAGGCTTTAGTTCTGTAGCAAAATTGCTCCTCTCGGTGCCAGGACAAATGGTTGAAAATGGCTCATTTCACCTCAGGAATTTCGCCCTCTCCACTGCCAAGAACGGGGGTCCCCACTGATGGGGTGAGGCAATGGGTCTCCCCCATTGCCAGCTCACATCCTAAACCCACGTTAAAACACCGGAGACTCCTTTGGCTGATATCACAAATAGGGGATGTGAAACTGTATATGAAAATATTTACTGGGTATTGTACTGAGTAAACTTCACATGAAAATACGAGTGTAGAAAGCCAGAGTGCCTGGGTGGTTTGGTTCGTATTAAAGTGCTCCCCCCCAGCCTTACGATAATCAGCTGTGAACTGCAGTACGTGTATGTTTAAATTAGGGCCACCCTGCTCTCCCACTGCCCGTTGCGTCCCCTTCTCCCCCCCGCCCTCGTGGGTGTTTCTATGTACGAAACACTGTTGTATCAGAGCTGTGCTGACAATGATGTCTGCCCTGCATTGAATCCAGATGACACCTCTGATTTCACCGTATTCACTTTACAGCAATCAAAGACTTCTCCAGATTCTTCTTCTGCCATCTATGTGCATGTGTGCATCAAGTACATTATGGAATGAAAGCAAAATTTGTGACCCATATGGAGTCACAGCTTATGGAGATACAGATATGGAAGGTGTTATATATGGTCACTAAGGAGAAATATTAATACATATGTAAAAAGTTAAAGATGTGATCCTTGATCCTTTTATATGTAAAGATTAACCTCCTAATATTACATTACGATACAATAGTTTGGGACTTTTTTCCATCAAAATGTGGAGATTTCTTTTAAAGTTCAAAACTTGTTGTCATCTCTATCTTCAAGACTTTCAGACACTTTACAGTTTAAATTTAAAGTGACTTTTTTATTCATATGCTGACATAATTTTCGTTGGAATGATTTATATTTCAATAATAGCTTAAATTATGTTTTGCATTCTGTGCTTTGATGTCATGCAGGAGGTGTCATCACAAGATAAACTTTCACATCTGAGAGTCAATAAATTGTGCTTAAGTAGTCTAATGAAAATATTGTAAATGACTATATAGAGTTATATACAGTACAGATGTGCAGTACAGATACACATATATATTTAACAAAGGACTGTGTTTGATCATGTGGTGTCATTAGCTTTGACACCATTGCAGGGTACCAGTTTACAGTGATATGAATCCTATAATACTATATCATGCTTTATCCACTAAATAAAAACCTGCCCTATGTTTTATTACAAAGTAGGTGGCCTGGAGGAAAAATATATGTATTCTTTCCTTTTGGAATAAAATATGCATTTGGGCTTCTCATTTCATCTCCAATCTGTGTTATTCCTTAAAAATGCAGAACTGCCTGAAGTCCTCTTTAATATTTAATTCAACAACTTTTTAATCTGTCATTATGCTGTGATGAAGTAAGCATCAAGTGTCGCTGAAAAAGATTAAATTATACTTGGAAATAGGAATTGAAATGATTTAGGGTTGGAGGCTGAATATTTGCTTTGCACAAGTAATAATAGTAGGAGCTTGGGTGAAGCACGAGTTTGGATCTGGCTCTAATGCCTCTGCCGATCCTCTCTCCCTGGTGGCTGCCCCTTGATTTACTCTGGCACTGCCAAGCTTTATTTGATTTAAATGGAGGTAGGAAGTGGAAATTCCACACTACAATACATTAATTACTCTCTGCTACTCCTTACACTGATTTTCTTTTTCTCTGTAAACATCATAAACTCTGATGCAGGCAACCCAATGGATAGCCGCTCTGAGCTACCCTATAATTTCTTGTTAACAAGCTTATCTTAAAATGGAAAAGCAGGAATAATTAATATCTACCTCTGGAAGAATGGATGATGTGAAACAGTGGAACACTTGTTCCTGTCCATTCATGAGGGATGCCCCCGTGTAACGAGGGGACTTGTGCCAACATCATCCAATTGCTTAACTTAGGCTTTCACTCTCCCTTTTCTTTCTGAAGTCGCCTTTGAATTTCTGTGCCGGGTTCTGGGGAGAAAGGGAAGAGCAATATCACATTGCAGCCGTGGGGCCTTGAGAGACCCAGATTCAGAATCTGCTTTATGTGAGGTCAAACCAGCAGTGCTTGTGGTCCCGCTTCGGTCCCGATCTGCGCATGTCAGAAACGGCGTGCGCGGTTTGGCACTGCTGGGCGTAACTCCTTTCTCTTAGGGAGCGCTCTGCACTGAAGGGTGTGTGGTAGCGGGGTGAGGCACGGAGGGAGGGGAAAGGAGATCCGTGGTGCCCCCAGCCAGGGTGCCTTGCGAGGCTGGACATCTCAACACCCTCCCACATGACAGCTATTCATGTATAAGAAAGATAATTTTGGAATTGTGGTGAGTTTTCCAAGGAAGAATATCTTTGCAGCTTTAATGGCACCGCTACCCAACAGAAGAAAAGCTATCTCAAAGCACAGCTTTCTCTAAGGTGTGAAGGAGAAGAGCCAGGTTGTAGGAATATTATGGAAATTCCTTTGATGGCTACCTGTATTACAGGAAGGTTATGTCTCCCCTACTGCAAGATTTAGTCCAGAGTTTGATATACCTCGCAGTCCAGCTTGAGAAATGGGACCACATTATTTGTTTAGAATTCTAGCAAAACCACTCTTTCTTATATAGCATATTGTAAAAAAGAATCCGTTCCCTCATATCCAATGCATTATTTATAATTATTCTCCCTTCTTTGTAGAAATGTGACTATCTATATAAATAATTGATTGCGATTATTAATTGGGGAACATGCGGTATTTTTATACAACTCGTGTTACCTTGTGGTAGTTCTGAGCGCACCAGCAGCTCCGCGTCTCGGACGCCGGGTTTCGGTCCCATTCTCCTGCGGCAGACGCTCTTTCCCCGAGCCCGGGAGGGGTCTCCTCCGGGTTGTCGGGGCCCTGCCAGCTCACGCACCCCCAGAGGAACGCTCCCACCCGGGGGGCACGGCTGGCTGCCGCGAGCGCTCCCCACTGCGTGCTGGGCCCCCCGGGCCCGCTGGCCGGGGGGGCTGGCGGCGGGGGACGTGCCCGCTCCCCCCCCGGGAGGCTGTAGGTGCCTGCGAGTGCTGCTCTGGTCTCGTGCAAAGGTGAATTTTGTCTGACAGGGACAGAACTTTTTTCTAGTCTAGAAAGATGTATAACGTACTGTCAGAGAACAAGCCTGATATGTGCTGCTGTAGAGCTGAGCACCTTTTAACCTCTTCAGACTGTAAATTCTGAGCAGTTGATATTTGAGTGTAATTCCTCTCAAACTGGCATTATTATTTGATTGCAATGAATTACCTTTTTAAAAAATATCATAAGTATAAATTCACTTGACTGATCCTGCAAATTATTTATGATGTAGTGTTTTGGTCTAGGATAACCTTTTAAAATAAATCAGTTTTTCAATAATAGTTCAATGTTTGCCCACCTAATGGTGTTCCCATTAAGATCTGCATTTGTCACCAACCTGCCTTTTCAGCTTGTGCAGGAGACAAGTTACCGCCCCTAAACCCACTATGCTTGTAGGGTAAAGTAAATGCATGTCTTTGTAGGAGAATAAATAAAAAGAGCAAGCTGAGTCAATAAGCGGGTTCAATTCATGCCTCTAGCAATGGCGGACAGCTCATTTTGTAGATGTGGGTGTTTTGTTTACATTTATAATGCAGCTTTATTTAATGCTGACAGATATAGCTTGTGGCAAATGATAGTCAGAATGTATGAGCAGTCATAATGCTTCTGTCTTCTTATAGTGTGCTGCTGAAAATAAGCAGTTCACCTCTGTTTTTATTGAGGAAAGGATATGAGACAGCTATAGCTTCGTGAGGCTATTTATTGAGTTGTTTTACTAGCTGTGAACATGCCGCTTTATAGCAGTTGTGAAAATGGACTTTGCTAGTGTGTGGGAAAGGAAATAACATTGCAGTATACAAGGGTAGTAAAAAAACCCTCTATAAATAATTTTTCAGACTGAAGAATATTCTCATTTAAACAGCTAGAGAGTCTGGTGATTTTTGCCAGATGCCAGCTTTTCCTGGGATGGTGTTGGGTTACAATTGCTCTATCAAACGCTATTAATATTTTAATGTAAAAAAATAAAATTTGGACAAGCCCTTTCAAGCCGAGGTGTTCAAAAGCTTTGTAGGGAAAGTTTTGTGTTGTTGCCGAGTTCTGTATATTTACAAACCTATCAATATTTAATAGTGCGGTGTGATCTTTAGATCCTCAGGTCTGGAAAGAAAGAGTCTGCCTTGTTTGGCAAAGCTTGAAAAATGCAGGTTTAATTTGGGCTTGACGTGACTTTATGCTTTATGTTGATGCGCAGGCCATGCGTGGCTTCCGCGTGATGAATGCTCACATGCGGGGTGATGTAAGCGAGCTGTCTGCGTGCTCTATTTATACCGTAAAGAACTGAGGATATGGCTCAGAATTCAGGTGACTCTTTGCAAATAGGGTTTATCCCCCGGGAATTTGAGGCCAGGCTTCGGTGAGGCAAGCTGCATTTCGGTTGCCAGGGCTCTCGCTCAGCGTCGCCCAGCGCTGCCTGGGGGACCTGGGGAGGCTAGCCAGGGAATTTGCCTCTTTCCACCCTGGCTTTCCCCGGCACTGCTAGCCGATCTGCTGCAATGATTAAGCTCCGGCACCAGCAGCTCACGTGCAAGCCGGGGCCTCGGTTCACGCCTTTCCTCTCGCAGCCCCGTGGTCCCAAGGCAGTGGGGTCTCTTGGGAGTAACGCCGTTTGTGCGTTTGCTGGATGAGCCACGACAGTGTCTGCGTTTACCTGATGCTGTTGGTAACCGGCCATTTAATGCTGCTACATGTTACTTAGCTTGTGGTATTTTGAATCTTAAATATGCAAAATGCGGTGTTAAGGATTAGGCAGGATTTGAGGAGTTCACTGCCTTTTCTATTTTTATTCACGTGTTCAGCAGCAGCGCTGAGGGGCACAAATCATTTTCATGTATGCAAAAATAATTTCGAAAATGGTATTAGTCTCAGCAGGTGAGGCCTTTTGTTTCTTCCATGTTTATGTACAAATTCCTAGGGAACACTAAATATTAAATTGAAATAACCCTCCCTTATTACTACACAGCCATGGATTCAATTTAATTCTCTTCAGATAAGGTTTTTCTGGACACATATTTGCAATTGCCTGTCCTGTAAATACAGTTCAGACTACAGCCAGTGGCTCGTTCCTACCTGCCTTTTCTGCAGGAAAGGCACTGTATTTCTGTGCTTTTGGATTTTTTGGATGTAGACACTTTCCTTCTCATTCTCATTATGTTTATGGATTGCAAGAGTGCTGTAAGATGTCCCTCTTCCCCCCTTAACTGGACAGAGAAATGGGTTAATCTCTCCACAGAGCTATTCCTCTACTTCACCACCTGTTTCCAAATCCCAGTTGCCAAAGGAAGAAAAATACAGAGCCCGCTCCGAGCCTGAAGACTGTGGGGATGGCGAAGCCCCGGCACCTATTGCACACTGCCACTGAGGCTAAAAATGCAGGGTGAAAATGAGAAAGAATTTGCTATGTGTGGTTTTTTGTGGCTGGCAAACAAGGTAGCTCTTTAAATTGCATCACTACTGTTCATGTTTTATAGCCACCCGGGCTTCAGACATTCGGTGCTAGTGTATAATGCCTTCTCATGGAGAGCACAAGGACTTTTAAAACCTTTGCTCTCCTCCTCTGACAAGATACCCTGGAGATTCAGAGGTGAGACTGTAATCAGCCCAAATTTTACATTTTATTCTTTACACTAAGGGATTAGTCTCATTTTTATGAAAATAAATATATGGTCTAGCTCTCCTAATAAGACTGTCTCCACTGTGTTTAAGTAATAATCATTTATTGTTTAAATACAGTAGAGGCTGTAACAAAATGCTGTCAAGAGCCATCACACTCATTAACCTGCCAGCTAATTAGCCTCCTCCTGCCTGATTGCTGACAAGTTCTTCAATCTGAACCTATCGCTGTTGTGTCAGTGCTGAAGCACCAAGCGAAGTGGAGGAGGGCTCCATTAGATGTTTGCGAACAAAGTCTGTGCATTAAAGGTTTGTTTTCTGCACTCCAACAAATGTTACAGCATTAATATTCTCAGCTATAATTAAATTGGCAACTCTTAATTATGGTAATTAGTGCATTAACCATTTCTTTCCCAGCGTCACTCCCAGGCGAGGCTCAGGAATTGAAGACGAAAGCCAAGGCGATGCCCGTTGCCCTGTGGAGCTGACGTGCCTGGGGGGTCAGAGCCTCTCCTTCCCCAGGCTGCCAGCGTCCGCAGAGCAGAGCGCGGGGGAGAGGAGGAAGCAAAGCCGGGGTGCGTTGGCACCAAAGACCTTATACTTAGTGTTATGGAAATGCCTATGGAAATAAAATGAATGCAAATGTCCCCACCTAAGTCGACCGGGTTGTCAGACAGTGCTTTGGTTGGCTGCCATAGGAGCCGAGCAGAGCAGATTGCCCTTTCTGCAGTCTCCCAGACTCTGTAATCAGTCGCCCAAATTTTGTCTCTCGGAGAATTCAGGAAGTGAGTTTTTCTGGTCTCAGTGGGTTGCCTTTGAACTAATGTTCGCATGACAAAACCAGCCTGTGAATTGCCATGATTTGCATTAGTGCCCCAGTATTTGGAGTGCCTTAGCAGCAGATTGACAGCAGGATGCAGGTCCCCGGTGGCATGGAGAGTCACTTGAAGGACCTGACAGATGAAGGTACTAGTTCAGAAGATCTCCAGTCTGTATCCATTGCCTCGTGGCACTGTGTTCAGAGGGGAAACAGCTTGCTTTTGGTAGAGGGGATGAGGACTGGCTGCACTGGTGCCTTGGGGTTCGTTGGAAAGAGGTGCCAATATATTTTCGAGGCCTTAGTTCCTAGTGCTTTTTAGTCAAAACTCCTGAGGACTTTGTAGAGTGACCTAAGTACCACAGTCGTACTTGCCTTCTGAAGAAACTGAGGCATGAGGAGAAGAACTGGTTTGTCTAAAACCACGCTGCAGTTTTGGCATAGGGTGGGGGCAGAGACCTAGGTGCCTGGGCTCAGTGCACAGCCCAATTCACCGCCCCAGCTCCTGCTGTAACACTCCTCTCCTTTGTCTGGTATCCAGATACAGTTTGGATTTCACCCGCCGTGAGCCTGGTTAATTCCTGTTCTGCTTATGCTGGCCGTGGTGGGAATGTTTTGGAAATCAAAGCAAGGTCAGTGCTAAATGCTAAACAGCCAGTGAGTAAAGGGCTGGTACTCATCTGAGCTAAATTGGAGACATAAAGATCAAATAAATGTAAGACCAGCTCCCAGCACTGAAAGTAAATTATCCCAGCGAGGCCAGGTGGGAGGGTCCGATGAACCTCAGTGCACCTGCAAATGATGCTGCACGTTTCTTCGCATGCAGACGCGCCAGGCCAAAGCAAACATCTCTGCTTGAGTCGTGCCGAAGAGAATCTTTCCAGTCAGCCCTGCAACCTGTCTCCAAGTTTATCCCCTTGTTTCAGGGAGAAGGGAAGTTCTGCCCTGATGTCTCTGGTGTAAGACAGCAGCTTTTCAGAGGTAGCAATTCTTGCTACTTTCAAAGGGGGAAGAAATGTTACCTTGATATTAGCTTCTTTTTTTTTCCCCTAGCACATAATAATTCTGTATGTATATAGTAAAAAGGGAGATAACCCAAGGCAAATTTAATTTCAGATTGGGTTTTTGCTTAATGTATTATTCATAGTATTATTTATATCATCACTTAGACATATCCCTGGCAATAAAATGAAAACTTAACTTTAACAATAACGGTCACCTCTATTTTGGGGGTGACGATGGGCTGGAAGCCTTTGGCTCCACTTCATCACACTGCAAGGGTTTTAATAAGGGATGCAGTGTGGGGGAGGGTATTTAATGAGGGGCTTGGAGGGGGGTTGTTATGCAGCTTTTTTTTTCCCCCAACATTTTTGCTGCATGACCTGGTTTTGCATTTTTCTGCATCCCTGTTCATCTAATTAGGATGTTCTAAAAAGACCTGGACCACTTATTGTACAGAACTGTAGCCTATGGGTATTTAATAAGGAGCTTTCAGTGGTACATTTGCATCTTTTGCTTGGGGTCTGAATAGCGAATTACCTTAAAGATCATTAGAAGCGCTGCTGTATTGTTAAAATCAGGCCACGATATTCTAATGACAGTTTAAAACTTGAGGCATTCCCTGTAACAGAGTTCACCCCCGCATAATTGTGCGTTGCACGGGTGACCCTGGTATAAACTGCTGATATTCCCAGCTTCTTCCACCGCGTGTTGCTGCAGGCAGGTAGGTTTCCACCCAAACACCCAGCCACCTAAGGAGTGCGGCAGCGACAGCAATAACAATGAGCCTTTTGCTTGTTGTGTGCACTCAAGTGTGTGGCTATTACACAGCACCAAAGCCTTACAGGGAAGGGAGATGCAATTTGGTGCCAATGAGCAGAAGGCTGCTGATGCATCCCTCGCCACCCAGCGCCGCTCCCAGGCCCGTCCTGCCTCGCTCCTGTGGCCGAGGGGACTCTGCAGCCCAGCTGCAGGTCGGAGCCACGCACAGCGACGGGCACCGTCGGCCTTGGGCACTCGTTTGGTTTCCCCAGGATTTGCATTGCACTGCGACGATGGCGTGCTCCCAAAGGCGCTTCCACCGAGGAGCCACGCGGGCTTTGAGAACGAACAAGAGAAGCCAGGGCTCAGGGACAGCCCTCGGCGGGGCTGGGAGCCCCTCGTGCATCGTTGGGCTTGGGCGCCCTGGCTGTCCCTGGCTTCGCCCAGCTCCTCCTTCCAAAATGCAGCCCTCTCTCCATCAGCTCCCTTTGGTTAATGTTTCCACTCTCCACGATGCGTTTCATGGAGCTGACAGGCTTTGGGGCCGCTCGGGTCTTACGACACAACTTGGAGAAGTTTCGCGTCAAGACTTTCCCATCACGCTTGCCAACCGAGTGAAAATGCCACTGAGCGCTTCTCCCGCTCTTCATTACAACCTCGATAACTCTTGGTACTGGTGTCCGTTAGCAGAGAAGCACATGCACTGTTCGGCACTTCCCAACTTTCTGGTTATTGTTTCCTGGCCACAGAAGTGACACCAAGCCCCAAATCCAGGCTGGCTGTTCTGGGGCCTCTGTCCAGGATCTGACGGGGGGCCCGTGCGAACAAGGGAGCCCCGTGTTGTCTTTCCTTCAGCCTTGCTTGAGCGCTGCCGGGTCAAACGTTACAGGAACCAAAACTTTCTTTGTCCTGAGGGAGCTGCTTTATCTGGGGGTGAGAGGAGTGGTTGAGCCAAGCTGGAGCACTTTTTCTTGAATAAATAAATACTGGTGGGGGAAGCTGGGCTCTGATGAAGTCCCGTGCTGAGGAATTGCGTGGAGAAATGAGGTACCTTCAGGGGGATCTGGTGCTCGGGCAGGTGAATGTTTTTAGACGGTTAAAACTGCCAGGAATAATCTGGTGATTCGGCGAAGGAGCTGTTTGTGCAGAGAAGAATTTCTCTTTAAAAAATTCAGTGTAACCAGCATTATTTTTTTCCTCTGGGATCCCAGACAATGAATGCACAGGCCTGTTCATTAATATCAGTTGTCTTCTGCAGGGAGTATCCAGATTTGTCGTGCCAGGTTTTAAATTTTTAATGTATTACCAGTTCTTACGCGGAGCAGGCCTTTTCTTTGTTCTTTTTTATACTAATACTGTTTTGTATTCAGCCTTGCTCTCGTCTGATACATCTCTTAGTATCCCTTATAAAAGCTCTCCCCTTATCAGCGCCTGTTAGGTTTGACAAAGTCTGTCTTTGTGAGTTTCTGCAAATGTACGCTTCCAATTTTCTTTTCAGAAGTGCTGGGTGGTGTTTTGTGCAGTAATTGCTACATGCAAATCCGCGGCTGGTTTGGCGATGCTGGTGCCGCGGCTCTGCGGCGCGGGACCCCGGTGCCGAGGTGTTGGTCTCCGCGCTCTGCACGCGCAGGCTGCTGCGGGACCGGAGGGAGCCGTGGTCTCCACAGGGATGAGCAGCCCCTCCGAGCTGGAGGGGGACCAGGGACCACGGCGGGGACCAGGGCTCTCGCCTCCCCCACTCTGCCTTTGGTTTGCCTGCGAAGGGAGTCGCTGCAGGCGGAGAACGGCTGCAAGAGTTTTGCTAGCTTTTATGCGTATGAGAAACTTCTGTTTCAGTCTCTTCCCCCTCTGAAAATGCTGCTGCTGTGTTTGTCAATGGCAGTGAAAAGCTTGCTGCGGAAGCAGGGAGGAGGCTTAGGGCCGGGGCGGCACGCCGTCGACTGGACCGTGGGTCTGCTGCCCCGTTAGTGATGTGGTAATTGCTGCTGTGGAAGAGCCCTCCGGCATGTTTTGGGGTGCGACGTGTCGAGTCGAACCAGACCAAGTGATTTGCATGACAAACTGTAACTCTTAAAAATCATGCTCGTAAACATAAATAATTAATCACATTATAGTTTTTATCATCCTTTTCCTTCCTAGCAGTATTAATAAGTAGCTCATCTTCTAGCAGCACCTGTTAAACCCAAAGCTGTCAGTCTTTATTTTCCCCAGAGAGCCAGAGAGAAATTTGTTATGCAATAATTTCTCTTTTACTTTGTGATGTGACTTCAGTGTGTTTTCTATTGATCTGTGTGTATACAACGTGCGAGATTTGTCTCCTTTATTTGCTTGCTTCGTGCGCGCGCTCCGCCAGCCTGGGATGCCGTTGGAGGTACGGGTCGCACTCCTCTCTAAGCGCTGGCCGTGGGAACAGTCACTGAGGAGGCACTAACAAGGAGGCAGTCGCGGTGTTCGGCTGTGTGCCTCCACGGTGTCCGGCTCCTGCAGCCTGACCCGACAGCGCAGGAGGAGCCCCTCTGGGACAGGCAAAGGGCATGGACCCGTTGGAAAATTTGGCTCACGTTGCAAGTCGTGATTTCCTGCAGTTTATGGAATAAATAAAAGAACAGGTGGAGATGTTGTGCGGCACGTGTAGAGACAGGCCGTTCTCCAGCTCTTTGCTGATCATTGCGCCCGTTGGTGACACCGCCGGATGGTGACGAGCGCAGCCGGACGAGGGGACCCTGGCTCAGCGGAGGGCTGGAGCTGCCCCCGTGCTCAGGGCTGGAGAGATGGGGAGAGGCCATGCGACAGCCCCCAGTGGCTCCTTTGGGGAAAAGCACCAGCATTTTGAGAATAACCTTTATTTCCGCTTGATTTCCCTCTTACAACAGACATGTGCTAAACAGTGCCTCCTCCCAATGAGACCCATTTTGGGGGCCAGCCAGCCGGAGGGGTTCGATCAGGACAAACCGCTCCCCATCCCTCCTCTGCCCCTGCTGCAGTCCCCTGTTGCCTGTGCCCAGGGACCCATCCTGGTGGGCAGCCTCACCCCGTACCCTCTCGAGCGGCACGAGGTCTCTCGTTTCCTGGTGGCCCCGGCTCGGGGTTAAGGGCTATGACTCTGCGGGTGCTTTGCACATCCCGCAGTGGCACGGGGTGGTGCCAGGGACTGGGCAGCTCTGTGTTTCGGCAGCCCATGCGCGGCTGCGGGGCCCGGGGCTGCTCCCTGGGGCTGTCCAGCATCAGTTCCAGTGCTGGGCTCCCCGGGAGAGGATGCTGATGCATGCCTGCGCATGCATCTCCCTCGCATCAGGAACACAGCTTACGCTTGTCACGTCCCTGTGCCGCTCGGGGTCCGTTTGCCCTTTTGGGGTCAGGTCTCTTTGCTCAGTCAGCTCCGGCTGGCCATCCCCCGCGTCGCTACCCACGCCTTTCGGCCGTGGATGCCCTGGTCCGTTCGGTGCCGGCGGTGCCCGTGGCGTGGGGAGGGTGCTGCGTGGGGCCGCGGCTCCATCTGCACTGGCTGTCCCTCTCCTCTTCCTCAGTTTACAGCCCTGAAATTCCAATTTAATACTCATGCAAAGAAGGCTGCAATAAATCTTGTAGTCAGCATTAAATATTGTTTGTTTTAGCTGCCTTGCACTTCATGTTTCCCCTTTTAAGGGGAGAGCCATTACGAAAGGTTAGATTCACAGTTAGTGGCGTTTTAGCTCTCCCTTTTGAATCAGTGAGGTTGCCGTTTTATTGCTCTCTGACTTGCACTTCAGTGATGAGAGTAAACTAGCATCAGATTAAAGGTCAGCAAATCCCATCAAAGAGAGGAATATTAGGGGCACAGATAGTTGGAGAGGCAGCACACCACTGGGTATTGACAGGGTGATTCCAGGGTATCACTCAGCAGAATTATAGCTGCCCAGAGAGTCAGTACTGCTTTAATGAGCCTGTGTGAAGAGGAAGAGGGTGGATTTATGTAGTTCCTCATAATTTTCTGTAGAGACTGTTATTGCAGACATTCTGTAGAGTGTTCTGGTCTTTCATTTAATTCAAAGGTCCTGGAGCTTTTCCATCCAAAGATTCCTTTCTGTTAGCTCAAATCAAAGCTGACATCTCTGCCTTTACCACCTGAAGCACCCGCTCTGGGAAGGGCTTTTCCCTGGCAGGTTTGAAGTCCTCTCTGCTGGTAACCTAATCTGCAGGTCCCGTGCTGGGGGCTCGCTGGCTGTGTATTTCACCTCCGGACAGGCAGCTAAAATGATCATTTCTGTTTCATTCTGAAACGGGTGTTTGAAAAAGATGAGAATTTACAGTGTGTTCTTCTGTGATTTCTGGGCTGGGAATCCCACATAGTTTCTGTCCCTGTCAGGTAAGTATTACCTTTAGTGCACGGTTTGCATGAATATATATGTGCTTTCTTTGTTTTGTTGAAATGCAATTAAATAAAATACAGACAGCACAGAGAAGAGATGTGCCTCGCATAGCCCCATCAAACTACAGGCACATAATGGCATGTAAACCTCTGCAAGGAGGAGAACACCATGAGAGACAACAAAGTCGGCAGCATTTATTTCTGCTCCTTCCTCTCCCTTTGTTGCCAGTATATCAAGCAGGAGATCTAATGCTTCTGCTGGGCAATAACAAAAGAGTTCCAAACATTGTCCAAAACCAGTGCATTTTCTCTGAAAACAGAGCAGCTGGAGCACTTCTCTGTGTACCTAGTTACATTATAAGGCTCACTTGGTATTTATACAGCTTTTGTTTACAGCTTGCTAAAAACAACAATTTATGAGCAACTTTACTGATCAGTTTAGAATCTGTTCAGTTTTATTACCCAGTGTAGATATCCATTTATGTGATTTATTGTTAGGAAATTCTACATGTGTAAAACTTTGATCATATTTTTACATAAGCGTGTGTTTTTGCAATGTTAAAGCAGAGACCTCGTTCGCCTGATTTACCGCTGGGGAGCGGGCCATGCAGCCCACGCCGTCCTGCTCGCCGGGGACCCGCCGCAGCCCCCCTGCTTTTGGGGACACTGGGCACGTGGCACAGCCACGTCACCTGGAGCCCCCCGACAGCAGCACCGCTTTGCAAGCTCTCGGGGCTTTACTCATGATCTGGAGCAACCTGATCTAGTGAAAGATGCCCCTGCCCGTGGCAGCGGCCTTGGAACTAGATGATCTGCAGAAGGTCCCTTCCAACCCAAACCATTCGATGATTCAATGATATCGGTGCCGGGCTGCACCCAGCGCCCCCCAAAGCAGCATCGCAAGGAGCGCCTGGTGGCTTTCCTGCTTCCCTAATCCACCGTGCGCCACACAGCCCGCTCCATAAAGCCAGGCTATGTCCCTTACAATAACGCAAATAAAACTTTATGTCATGCTGTTACATGCACGTGTCCTGCCAGCGACGGTGGCCCTCGTGGCATGCTGATGCTGCACGCGGGGATGCAGCCCCGCATCGCGGACGTGGGTGACGCCGTGCCGGCGGCAGTCCCTCTGCTTGAGAACAAGCACATGCAGTCCACGTTTTATATTTGGAACATTTTGTAAGATGGAGAAATAAGATGGCTGCAGTAGCGGAGGAGGAAAGAAGTGCAAAGAGAAGTCAGGTAAATTATCCGGTCCGTGAAGGATTTTTACTGCTGTGAGGGATTTATGGGTGAAGTTTACGGAGATCCATAAAGTCCATGGCTAAGCAAATCTGGTGTTTTTAACTGGAAGTGGGGTGCAGTATTTTCTTCCTTCCTGGGGAAGATCCGTGCTCGTGGTCTTTATGTGGTGGCTGCACAGTTGCCAAGAGGAGATTCTCCATTAACGGTATCACATCTGACCGCTCTCTTTAAGTTCAATGCATTTTCATGCATATGTAAATATAGTTACATCCTTCTTAGAATATAAAGACTGAGAAGTCCTTGACCAAGCACAATGCAGAAACAGCATTAGGGTAAGTGTTCATTTGTAGAATCAGCATTATTAAAATAAGTGTGCGTTTTGGAAACGGTGTGATACCATTACAACTGTGGTGGAAAGGGAAGGTTCCTCGGATACTGCCTTGATGTAGAGTTTCTGAGCTGTGTGCAGGGAAATTGTTACTCAAACAACTGCAAAAGAGTGAAAGCAGTCTTTGCTCAGGATTGCAAATGAAACTGGATCACTCTAGCAAATGTAATTAACTCCCTGAACTGGGCCCTTCCTTCGCTCTCCTCCCCGCTTTGGAAGGGGCCTCTGGAGCACGGAGGGGCAGTGATGAGGAGCTATCGAGTACTTTGCTTCCTCAAGCTGAGCACAAATAAGACTGACATTTTAGCACTAAGTGCAAGTCAAAAGTAAGCAAGAAAAATAGAACGATCCAAAAGAAGAAAATGGAATCGGAAACGTAGAGATCTGTAAAAAGTAAGAAGAGAGACAATGCAGTAAAACTGCACAAACTTAGACATAATTTACAATGGGAAATAAATGTAGCCAACATAAAATCTGTAGCAAGAACTCAA
>NC_059488.1:12144608-12252108 GCF_018139145.2 Gymnogyps californianus
GGCCAGGAGTTGTGCAAGAGCAAGGGCAGTGAGTCCAAGGGGAATGAGGGGGCGAGGGACAGAGCGGTCCCGACGCAGCCGTGCCGGCTCCGCCGCAGCTGGGGTGGGCGCAGGGCTCCCTTGGCCGGGGAGCATCACCCCTCCTGCTGCGGGGACCCCCGAGCGCGGCATCGACGTCCCTGGCCACGTGCTCAGGCAGCGGCACGGGTGGCTAGAGCCGAACCAGAGCTGTCCCCAACGCGCGTGTGCCAGCCCAGGGACATGCTGGGGCGATGCGTGATATTGTTAAACCGTGCTCATCTGTGGACCTCTGAACAGGCAACAGAAATAATTTAAAGAGATGATGAGACATTTTTATTATTCCCATGAAATTATATGGAATTATATTTTAAATGAAGGTGACAGGTTTAAAATGTGTGTTTTAGAGCAAAATTAATGCTGTGCTTTCTTGAGTCTGGAAGGTTGGCCAGTCAGGGGGTCACCTCCCGCTGTGCATGGGGTTTAGGACACCGAGGGTGAACTCTGTACGGGAGCGGCTGCTGCTCCCGGCTAGCGCAGCAAGCAGCATTGCTGGTGCTCAGCTGCGTGCGTGGCAGCTGTGGATGGTGCTGCCGCGTCTGGCGCAGCCCGTTCGGAGCCTGCACCGCTGCGAGGAGCGGAGGCAGGCGCAGGCGCCCGTGCAAACACGCGGGGTGCCAACGGCAGACCCCTGGGACCCACTCTATCCAGAGCACGAATATCTGCTCTTAAACAGATTTAAAGAGGTTAATTGGGCTGGGATGTACATGGTTGCATTCCATCTCTAATGGAAATGTTGATTCAAGAAGCCACGGCTCTAGTGATTTTTGTACTACTGTAATTATTTTTAAACTTTCTTTTCGGCGCTGTTGATAACAGCTTGGCACCATGCCTGCATGACCTGATTAAAGTTACAAATTGTCAGCCTTGATCTATAGGACGCAGAAAAGATTGCTGACAGAGCATCGCTTTGGAAATTCTCGATTTAAAACAAAAATTAGATTTAAAATGTTGTTCGCAACAATATAGTGCAAGAGCACTGGCAATTTTAAACACATACACAGTATCCCGGCATTGTGATAGCAACCAAATCCCTGCACGGCAAGGGGAAGTTTAATTCCTTCTTGTCTATCCTCAGTCTGTGAGCAGACACTGTGGAGCGGCGTGTTGCCCTGCAGAGGAGCGGGGCAGCCCTGAGCGAGGGGCCGCCGGAGCCTCCACACCCTGCTCCCACAGCGGCCGTTCCCGAGGCGATGCTCCCAGTTCCGTCTCCACCATTTCCCTCCTCCGATGTGAAATTTCAGTTCCACCTGTGTGGAGCCAGAGGCTGCGGACACGCATGGAAATGGCTGCGACCATGGGATTTGTGCCGGTGGGAGCCGCAGCACCTCCCTGCTTTTCGCCTGAAGTCTCCTGTAGTTGAGGAGCGAGTGGCAGCTTTTTCCCCAAGCATTTTAAACCAACGCTTGGACCTCATAGGAGGGATGGAATCCAGTGGTGCAAGTCTCCGTAAGAGTAACGTGCTGCTTAGATCCATTTGGAAGGAAATGAGAAGCAAATCAATTATTTCCAAATAAATAATGCACTTACTTTTACCACACAGTCTTGCATCAAAGTGATATAATGTGTAGGATAATGCCAGCCTGGCGTAGATTTAGCAATGTCTTGGAAAACAACCGGAAGGCGTATCTCTCTGTACTCATGCAAATACTCCTTTAATACTTACAATGAAGTGTTTAAAAATTCTGCAGGGTCCTTTAAAAGCCTCGTGAAGATGTTCCTGCTCTGTATCAGAACCGAGAGGGTCCGACAGCGCTACCGTCACCCCACAGCCCCTGCCTGGGCTGCGGTTCACGGGCCCTGCCCCGTTCGGGTGCCACCACAGGGGTGTAGGAAGGGCCGTGGGCAGGTCCGCTCCCCGTGGCCCCGCGGGGCAGGAGGGCTCGGCAGGAGGGCTCCTCGCAGGCGTGCAGCGAGCGGGCAGCGGCCGGGCAGATGCAAGAAATACTGACTGTGTTTTCTCTTGTTCTCTCTTTTCTGCCCAAGGTTTGAGCATCCGAGGAGCCCAGGAGGAAGACCCTCCCGATCCCCAGCTAATGAGACTAGACAATATGCTTCTGGCAGAAGGAGTCTCAGGTCCGGAGAAAGGTGGGGGATCGGCGGCAGCAGCTGCAGCCGCAGCAGCCTCTGGAGGGTCTTCAGATAACTCTATTGAACACTCAGATTACAGAGCCAAATTGACCCAGATCAGACAAATCTATCACACAGAGCTGGAGAAATATGAACAGGTCAGACATCAGCCTCTCAGTTGTACGTGTACCTGCCGCTGCTCTCCTCCGCACCTCTGCTTGCCAGCGCCCGCCGCTGCCCAGCTCCGGACCACATCCCCTCCTCCCCTTCCCCACCCCTCTCCCCTGTAAAGAGCCGTGATGCTACGGGAGTCCGTCGGGCTTCGAGGAGCCGCTCGCTGGACCCAGGACGCATGTCTTGCATGCCTGAGTGTTTTCTGTTGTCTGTAACCGCATAAAAGCAACACCCGAGCCCGTGTTTCTCCCCTTCGAGACACCCCAGAGAGGGAGAGAGGAGGAGAGTTGTCTGTTGCTCGGTGCCGCTTTCGTGCCCCGTGATGCCGTGTTGCAAGGATGGGTCTGGCGAGTCGGGGAGCGCAGGCAGGCGAGGGCTGTGCTGGCGATCTCAGCCCACGGGCTCCCGGAGCAGGCAGCGGGAGGCTCCGGTGCAAGGCTTGGCCACAGCGGGTCGGCCGTAGCAGGTTGCAAGGGAGCGGGCAGCGAGGCGCCGGCACAGCGGCTGGCCCGGGCTTCGGGAGCTGCCGCTACGGATAGGAAATGTGGAAATCGCATTTCAGGTGGACACCGGCTCTCGGTGTCTTTGTTTGGAGTGAAGAGTGTGCTGCAGAGACCCGTGGGTTTATGTTCACTGCTAGGACCTGGTGACCCGCCACATTTGCCACGCCGGTGGCACCGGGAATGTTTGCCACGTGCTGCCGGCTGCTGCTGGGCGCAGCGTGGCTCCTGCCTGTGGGGTGGGGGACTGTGCCACCCTGGTTTCCCTGTAATCCGTGGGAGAGACCGCTCTGCCCCCTCTCTTTTCTGGTTTTGCAAGGAACAACGGCATCAAAGGAGACGGGGGAGGGAAGAATGGCACGGGACCCCTGGCCCTCGCAAGCCTCAAGCGATGTCTTCGTTTTCCCCTCCCAGAGGTGTCCTAATAAAGCTTGTAAACCCTGAGCCGAATCAGCTCAGTGAACCTCATCAGCTGGCGGTTTCCTGAGCTGACCGGGGAAGTCCTGCCCTTGCCCCCAGCCCATCACGGCAAAGCGTCGGGCTGTACACACCAAAACCACAAAAGAGATGTGGAGGCAGTGATAAAACTGCCCGAAACTGCGAGGGCGAGGAGAAGAGCGCACCGTGCTGCCCGGCTCCTTCCCCAGCCCCTGTGCTCTGCCCCAGCATGCTTCCCCTCCCTGCCTCACCAGCGTAAAGTGGGGCCTGAGTGCCTCGATAACTCTTTATTTTAGTGTTCCCCTTTCCTCGTGTGAAGACCTTCTGAAAGGTCTCTGGCTACTTTGCTTTGCTTTTTTATGCCACCAGAAACAAAGGCATGGTCTGTGACAGGCCGTGCCGACACAGCCGACCGGTGCCGGCTGAGCGTCAGCAGTGGGTGGAAGCGATGGGGTGGTGGGGAGTGGGTGTGGGGCACCGGTGGAGCGTGGAGGAGGAGTGGGGGGATGGCACCCACCGGCACAGTCCACGCAGCATCCCGCTGCAGACGCTGGTGGGACCATGGCCCGGGCGGCACAAGGCTGGCGCAAGGCTGGCGTGGCTAAGGTACCGGTGGCACGGTGTGGTTCAGGTGCCAGTGGCACGGCGTGGCTCAGGTGCCAGCGGCACTGCCTCGTCTGTGCCGCCTCTTTCACTGTGTTGTTCAAGTGGTGAACAAATAACTGAGCAAATAACTGACAGGGCAAATATTTGTGCAAATCTCCTTTTCTCCCTCAAATGAACTCCCCTTGCACCCTCCAAGGACCCCAAATGTCCTGCGCGGAGCCTTGGGCTCTCCTTGCACTGCAGGGCCGCGGCGTGCCGCCTGTAGCACTGAGATGGGGATGGCCGTCAGATTAACGAGCACCATCCAGCAGGACCATGTCTTATAAAACCGCAGGCACACAGGCTGGAGATAGATCTGGGGCCAAAGCAACTCCAGGTCGGTGCTTGCAGCCATTTGCTGGCAAGTGTCCTGTGACTCTAATAAGTTTAATGATGTGGGGGAAGCAGTAGCATTTTTAGCCCTGTAGCTCCATTTACAAAGGTTTCGGCTGAAATGTCACAGCCATCCGTCCACACCACGGGAAACTTTGGAGGATGCTCAAGTGCTGCTAGGAGAAGGAGAGAGAGGTGGAGCTGATCTGAAACATGCACGCTTCCCTGTTGATCCTGACACCCAGCAACGTCTGCTCTACAGAAATATGATAATTTCCCCAGCCTTGCAGCAAACTGTCTCCTGCCGGTTTGTCTCAACGCAGTGCCCGTCTCCGCGGCCGAGAGGCAGCCAGACTTTGCATCTCTGCCGCCAGCGGCTGCAGGTTCCTGAGAGGCGGGTGCCCTCCTGCAGCCGGGGAGCAGCTCGGCCCCCACGCAGGGGCACCTGCCCACGCCGGGGGAGCAGCTCCTGGCATCTCTCTCCTGGCGCAGGCGTTCCTGCCGTCCCGCTGCAGCCGGCTGCAGGAACCAGAGCAGCTTCCTGGAGACGCTTTCCAGGCAGAGTTTGATCCTGATATTTGTTGCCAGTTAGGGGAATGCACTCGGAAAAAAAAAAAAAAAAAGAGAAATGGAAAGTGTGTCACGCCATCACACAGCTCTCCCCTCGCCGTGCGCCGGGAGAAATGGCCGTACACAGGCAGCTCCTTCCATAATTTACAGCTACTATAATAGAGATGACATATTGAAAGCTATCTTCTATAATTACACTGAAATACATTTTTTGCTGTAGGCAAAAGTACTGTAAGGGTCCCAGGCCTCCTGGAGCAGCTGGGAACCTGCTTCCTGAGTTCACAGATGTCTTCTGAATTCACCCCAAACTGGGGTGAAGCGTGGCTGCTCGGAAGACACCACCAGCCCCACGGAGCACTGGCTGGCACCGTGCCCCTGAAGACTGTTTTGGGCCATTTCCTCTCTTTTTCTTCCGCTCGTCTGAGGAGTCTTGATGAAGCATTAAGGCTAGCAGGAGCATCCCCGCTCCTACAAGGTTTCTGAGCAGGTTAACAAGGCCATCACTTATAACCTGACATTATTAATAATGTCTCGGGCACCAAGCAGAGGCCTGAAAAATAATACTGAAAAAGGGATCAAGTAGCTTGGACGCTATAAATAAACAAGAGAAAACAAGACAAAGCATCGGAGTCTTCTGAGCTTACTTCCACTCTGCTGCACTGAAGTAGCTCCGCAGATGGGAGGTGCTGGTGAAGATAAATTAAAACCAGGCTCTCTAAGTAGCTGTAACCAAACGAAGTCTCATCAAGGAGTTCAAGTAAATTCAGGGAAAGATTTTTGCTTCTTGAAAGCAAGAAACTCACTTTAGCCTTGAAACATCCGATTTTTGATACTGTGTTTGTGGAGAAATATTTCTCATAGAAAAGACATATCAGAAAATATTTTTAATGCAACAGTTGCCATTTTTATTGTACTTTAAAATTGAATTCCCTGGATCTGCAAACAAGGAGGCATGTGGCAAGCTGTGCGCCTGAAATGTTCTTTCAGTGCCAAATACTTGGATTCAGCTGTATCTTTGGGACAGTCAGAGCCGCTCTCTTGTCTCAGGGAGGGAGTTGCTGCGTTTCGGTGCCTGTGTTACTTTACCTCTGTGCATCATTTACTGTGTGAGCCAAAGCTGGTGCTTTTGCCGTCAGTCGGGTGGCTGAAGCCAAGCTTTTGCATGCTAAGATTGTCCAGGCAGCTCAGCAGACGACACGCAGGAAGGATGTGGTCCCGGCGCAGCAAGGCCGGCAGGAGCAGGCACCAGTGCCTGGCTGCCTCCCCTGCTCCGGCCGGGGGCTGCCGCGCTTCCCTGGGGGCTCGGAGCCTGGGTGAGCTGCTGTGCTGGGTCTGCGTCCACACAGGCCAAAGCTTTGGGATGGGAGGAGGAGAAACAGGTCACCTGGGACAACTCCTGCTCTCCCTGGGCGAGAGGAGGGTGGCCGGGGGTGCTCAGGGCAGCGTCCCCATCTCGTTGGCGTGGCGAGAGGGGACGGCGGCTGGTCACCTCCGCGAGCTGCGCTGCCTGAAATGTCAAAACAGAAAGAAAGAAAATATGCAAATGGGAAGCGAGGATGAGATGTGTCAAACTCCTTAACCTGGAGCTCAGAAAGTCTTGAGAAAGTCAGGGAGCGGCAGCTGGCGGGAGGAGCCGTCGCGTCTGCGCTGGCATGGAGCGGCGGTGAGCTGGCGAAGCCTCCGCGGCACCGTGACCTCGGCGGTGCCAGGCGAAGGGCGTCTGCACCAAGGCTCGCCGAGCCTCGCCAAGCCTCGCCGGAGCGCTGACTCCAAACGGGTGCTGCAAGGATGTAAATTAGCCTGTAATTTACTTTCAGTAGTGTAAAGAAAAAAAAATCACTTTGCCTGAAGTGTATGCATCTTTCTTAAGGGTGTACCCAGATTTTAATTATCTAAATGTAAATACTTAACGAATTTTACTTAGAGTAATGAGCTAAAGTGCACACTACATAAATGAGATGTTCTAATTAATCATGTATGAACTACTGGTTTAAAGAAAAGCTATGTGAATTCTGCGAATGTTGGGCTATTGCCAAATTGCTAATCAGCATTTGCATTCATAGATGGCTTCACTTAATAAGTTGTGAGACGTTCAGCAAATGTTATAGGAAATTATGAGTTTTTAGATGCATAAACTTTTCACTTTTAACTCTTTCCCTCACACAATCTACTGAAATGCAGGAGAAAATGTACTTGTCAGACAAATTACGTAGATATTTTTCACCCTGGCTTTAGAGGAAAAAGGGGAGCTAGAGTCAAACAGATACGTAACGTATGGGGTCTGGACGAGATATTTGCAGTGTTTCCTCCACGTGATTTACTGGCTGCTGAGCATCGTGCTCGTCGCCCGTCACGTTAGATGCACGAGCGCAAAATCCTGTGGCCTTATTTGGCTGCGATGGCAGCCCCGCGGTGCGTTACGATGGCTGGCGCTGGCACAGCCGACACGCAGACCTCCCACAGACGCATCAGCCTTGCATACATCCACCTCCGTCTGATAAGGGTTCGGGGAGCGGGGAGCAGTTCGCCTTGCACTGCCTGCAGACCCCACGGCAGCCAGCACAGCGCCCGGCCCCTCTCCTCTTCCCGGGGCTCTGTCGGGACGGGGGTAGGTTAGTGCCCAAAATGTGCTGGAATACCAGGCTGGCTCCTGGGAAGGGATTAGCCCCGTGGCCACCACGCATCTCTGCCTAGCAGACAGCAGTCCTGGGGTTTGTTTTTGAAGGAGATAAGGGAGACATAAATCAGCAGAGTTTGTGGCAGCTTCCAGCCTGCGTGGGGGAAGCCGGGATGCCAGCGTGACAGCCACTTGGTCATGCGGAGGCTCGGATCAGGTGGCGTCTGTTGATGATGCAGCCTGGAGAAGTTTGTATCATCGTGTCCGTCCACCTGCGTAGTCTGGGACTGATAACTGATGGCTCCTCGTGCCTTCCCTCCTTCAGCGCCTTGGCAGCGCGGCGCGGGCCAGGCTCGGGCACGGCTTCGCTGAAACCCACCCTCTAAGGGGACGCACACGGTGCCTCGGAAAGGTCTAGAGCTCCTCACCTGCTGCGGGGTGTTAATCCTGCCTGCTGCCTGCGCGGAGCTCGGCGGGTTGCAGGACAGGCAGCCCTTCCCAGGGTTTGCTCGCTTGGCTGCTGAGTGTGTGCTGGTCCCCGCTCATGTCCTCCTCCTGCCCGCAGCCGTTACACGTGCCAATCCTGACCTCTCCTCTCCACCGCGGTCTGGCTGGGGATGCAGGGACATTGAAAGGGATAAGCGTGGAAGGAGCTGTGCCGCGGTTGCTCAGCACCCCTGGCTGCCGCAGGACAGTCCCGGGTCTCACGGACAGGGTGTGTGCGTGATCTGCTCCCCTGGCTGCGCGTGTGTGGAGGGGACGGGGCCGTGCAAGGGTCCCCCAGCCCCCTCCGGTGCTGCCTTCCCCCCAACAGCCAGGCCCAAGCTTGTGTCCTTGTGGGACGGCGCAAAACAATTTCTAAGTCTCTCCTTCCTTCGCAGGCATGTAATGAATTTACGACACACGTGATGAACCTTCTCAGAGAACAGAGCCGGACACGTCCCATTTCTCCCAAGGAGATTGAAAGGATGGTGGGCATCATTCATCGAAAATTCAGCTCCATCCAGATGCAACTCAAACAAAGTACTTGTGAAGCAGTAATGATTCTAAGATCAAGGTTCCTCGATGCCAGGTAAGGCAAAGGCAAGTGCCCCGGCTCTTTCTGGGGGGAAGGGGCAATTGCTGGGCAGCCCAGGGAGAGCCTGGCCCTGCTGGGACCTGTGTCCCCGCGTGGGCAGGGACCCACTGGGAGAGTGGGAGAGGCTGCTCTGCCCCAGCAAAAGCCCAGGGCCCTCGTCCTTCACCCAGCAGCTGCTGTGAAAGGGGGGTTTCCTGCACAGAGCTCTTTCATAAACAAACAGCAATGTCTTTTCGACGTGTTTTAGCGCAAAGACTAGGCTTGTTTACCCTGCTCGTATGGGAGTCTCATAGGATTTGTGCGAAGGGCTGTTTTGTCACCCCGGCAGTTATTTAAATGGCTGCTGGTACCAATGTCTTGCAGCGTAAGGCCAGCCTTGCAAAACACTGACCCCGTAATGGAAGAGCTAAGTTCTCTGGGAGGATCGTGCCCATGGGCTGCAGCTGACGCTGGGTTAGCAGCTGCGTGCGCCCGAGGTAAGAAGGGTGACAATGCTTCCGAAAGCCAGATCTGCTGGCCCATCTCCCAACAAGCTGTCGCTTGACTGGGGCGCGGGAGAAGGCAGCACCTTCCGAACTGCTGCCAGCCAGCATGCGCGTCCTTTGGACACCCGTGTTGCTGCCAGAGCTCAGAGCCCGTCCCCACAGCCTGCCAGCCTCCGAAGCGGGCTGCTCATTCTGCAGGCTGCGAGGAAGCAGGCAGACGGGGATTAGGAGGGGGTTTATAGGCACAGTCAGATTTGTTTGGAAGCCCTGATGAGGTGGGATATCGATCCCCATCCCTTTTGCAGGGCTCCCCTCCGCAGAGCAGGACCCTGGCAGCTGGCAGAGCCTGGCAGAGCCCAGCAGAGCCCGGCAGAGCCCGGCAGAGCAGCAGGCCCCACGCAGAGCCTCCCCGCAGCAGCTAGCTCATGCTTCACACCTGAAAGCTGTGAGGAGCTGAACAGGAGCAAAATAATTTTATTAACAAGGAGGTCACTGGCAGGTGTGGCAAATTAGGGTAATTACAAACAGTTGGAGGAAATGTCTGTGGAGAGCTCCCGTAACTGCGAAAGGTAGAGCTCGCAGATGCACGTTTTAAAGTGATTTCTTTAAAAAGGAGGAAGGTAAATAAGGCAAAATGAGTGGAAGCACAGTAATGAGATAAACATAGCTCTAGGGAGAGAGTCTGCCTGCTCCAGGATACAGTGTAGTTAGCAGCATCGTGATACTGCTGGAAGAGAGCGCTGGGGATTGCCGCTCGGCTGCCTGCTGGCCTCGGGCGCAGGCAGTTTGATTGCAACCAGCCCTGAGGGGAAGGGAGCTCTGAAGGAAATGTTTAACCGGTGCTTTCGAGAGGATGTTCTGGGGAGAAGGAGAGCGGCCGATATCGGCTCGGAGGGAAGGCACCGCAGCTGTGCAGATGCTGCCGCTGTAACCTGTGCGGCGAGAGCGCAGCAGTGGGCCGGCTGCCTGCCGTGCCGGAGGGGCTGCGCTGCTCCCCGGCCGGCGCTGCCTCGCTGCTGGGCCGGCTGGAGCACGTGCCAGGTGGTGTGCTCTGGAAAGGCTTCGCTTTCCGGCAAGGCTGTGAGGCTGCACACCTCGGGACCTGTCCCACGTGGCGCGTGAGAGCCTGAGCCCTGCTCAGCTCTCGGCAGGAGGGTGTACAGATGGGTCTCCCTCGCAAAGCCCTGAAAGCCACTTGCTCACGGAAGCCAATTAGCTCAATGAGTGCTATGTGAGGACACGGCAGCGAGGCCACCCTGTCCTTTTCCACTGTGCTCACCCCAGATGCCTGTGCAGAAGCCCCAGCTGACCTGCCGCTAAAGGGAATGGGTTCGTTAGGCTGCTGTCAGCACAGCGCGATTTAACAGCCGGGAGGTTCAGGCTGGGTTGCATACTTGGGTGCGGAGGTGCTCAGGCAGGCTGCCCTGCTCAGCGCCCTGCCTTGCCTTTCGCTTCATCACGGTTTCTGCCACAGCACACAGATGTGGCCTGTGCACCCACGGGATGAAACCCCAGGTGGAGGTGGACGGCACGAAGCCAGAAGCGGAGTCCAGACCCTTGCAGGGCTGGATGTAGGAATGCGGGCGTTGCAGCCCACCGCTCCCTCTGCATGGTATCAGGGCAGAGCCCAGCCTCGGTGGAGGGCTGGCCCGAAGGGATCAGGGGTACTGAGATGGTGCTGTCGTGCTGCTGTGTGCTGCAGCATGAGCGTGTGAAACAAGGGTTGCTTCCACCCCAGCTGACCCTGCCAGAGGCCTCTTTGCATCTGGAAGAACAGCTGTGGTTTTCTTTTCTCGTTTCAGACGGAAAAGGCGTAACTTCAGTAAACAAGCCACAGAAATCTTGAATGAGTATTTTTACTCCCACCTCAGTAACCCCTACCCCAGTGAAGAAGCCAAAGAAGAGCTGGCAAAGAAATGCAGCATCACAGTATCGCAGGTAAGCAGCGGGTGGGAGTGGGTCCTGGCCCCCATCCCTCCGCGCCCCAGGCAGTGCGTCGACCTCCCGGCTCCCCTTGCAAAGCTGCCGTCTCCCTCCGGCCTCTGGGACGTGCTTCCAACAGAGGCGTGCGATATGGAGCAGGTCCCTGCCCAATGCACCTCTGTAATCCCTTCAAATATGCGTGGTTGACCATGATAAAGTTCAGCAGGGTGATGGAACATGAGTAAGCTCCGCAGGAAAGGCAGCGTGCCTGCGGGTGGCCGGGGTTGTGCTGGGGTAAAAAGAGTATGCATACAAAGATGAAGATAGAAATAAAAAGGCTGTAAGGTTAGCACCCTACTTTACGTCAGCTTTCTCTCTGCACAGTCAGTAAGATTCCTTGCTGAGCCTTACTGTCTGTTATGAATTCGTTACAACTTGCCATTATTTCGGGGGAAGGCCAGTTTATTGACAAACATATAATCTATCTCTATAGATCAGAATTTCTTTGATTGCTTGAAGTTGTTTTTCTAAGCCAGCCAGAAATTCAGCCTCTCGATACACTGAAGTGACACAAGTGGTTTCTCTGTGGCAAAAATGTATTAGGCAGATTTGCTCCTTTTATCACATATAACAGATGTTACTGTGAAGTTAATGCAAGAAAACCAGCATCTCCCTAATCAGAAATGCACACCGTCGTTGGCTACGGCTGCTTTCTGTATAGGCCAAAGTACATTTACAGCTCTGGACTGGTGTCTCACAGTGATGTTCAGGCTGATGACACTGCTCCATCAAGCTTTCCTTCACCAGATAGCTTAAAAAGCAAAACAACACTTTGCATTTCTTGTGGCCTCTACGTTTGATAGAAAACCAAATTATTCCACAGCAACTCTGGCTCATACAGCTTGGGAAAGGTTGCACTTGGGTGGCAGGGAAAGCTCACCAGCAGTTTCCAAGTTCTCCAGCCTCCCCGTTGCCCATTGCAAGGGCTGGTGTGCCATCTCTTCCCAGTTCCATCAGCTCCGCTTATCAATATTTCAGGCCCTTTAGAGGAACAATGCCTGCGGTGAATGTGTTAACTATTAATGATTGCAGGCTGCAGTATTGGCATTATTAGCAATGCAACCTTTAGCTTTATAATTAAGACCTGAGTTGAGATTTACTTTATAGGTCTCCCTTGAATGCATGAAAAATTCAGGCACTTTATTGAGGACTTTCAAATGAAAGGCCGCCCAGCTCCCCCAAATTTGGTATTAATTGACTTTGGATGCACCTTCAGTACAAACCCTAGCAAAACTGCCCTATGACAGGAGAGGCCAGCGGGCACATGTGGGTGCCTTGCTCTCTCCTTGGCACGCAGCACGTACCGTACGCCAAGCGGGGTGAGAAGTGCCTGTGCCCGGTGCCAGGGGAAGGTAAGGGATGGAGATGGGGACAGTTTCTCCCAGTCCATTTATGAGTGGCTGTGGTAATGGGCGGGAATTTTGGGGGGGAAATTCAGCACCAAACTCGTTCCCTCTCACATTGCTCCTTCATTGCTGTTAGCATCACGTGAGTGACTGCAGCCCCAGCAGGTACAGGGGCAGCCGTGGTGGCTGCTGGGCAGCTCTTCCGTACCCGCAGGCATCCCTGCGGCTGCCATGGATGCATGGAACCATCCAAACAGCCCGAGAGCACACGAGTACCTGGGCACCTTGGCCTGCAGCCCCTGCATTTTGTTGCTGGTTTCAGTCCTCTTGGCACAAGATGGTTGATAGCAATTCCTCCAGTAAGTAGTGTCCAAAAATCTTCCCACGTGAGCCGAGGCAGCCTGCTGTGTAGTTAGGAGAGGCAACGCCATCAGCACCAACTTGGCAAAACCAAAAGTTCTTCAGCTCTGCTGGCAAAATGTAATTGGGAGAGATGACGTGGAAAAGAGCACAACAGACCTGCTGAAGAGATGTTTTCTGTCCACCCAGCGGACGGTGAATTGTGCCTGGCAGAGAAGGAGTTAGTGATCCCACAGAGTGGACAGATAAAAAGCTAAATCTAGATAAGGCTGAAGTGACTGAAGGAAATGAGATGGAACATTTGAGAAGCCATAACTGATTGCTTCTAGTGCTAATAGATCTGATTTCTTTCTTAATTGGTTGTTTGATAAGATTTAATGTATGTGTTGTAGAATGAAATAAAAGGCAGGCAGATGGTCCAAAAATGTAGCAGCAGCAGTGAGCCTGTGACATGAATATAGGTTTGTCTCTTTAATATTTGATACGAGCATGACTTAGTTGTTTCTTGAATCCATTAGGAAGTCTGAGTGAGCCATGGGAGTAGCTGCATTGCGTCCTCTGTAGCACCGCGTACGGCATCCTGAGCTTTGCAGGGTGACATTTTCCAGCCTGGAGCAAGGGCAGCACTGACCACACAACCTGGGCACTAGCTGCCAGAGACGCAGGTTTGGGGCCATGGCTGGAGCTTCACTCCAGCAAGACACTATAAATGGCTAGGAAAACCTCCAGATGATGGGAACGCCTGAAAACGGGGCAATGTGTCATGTAATGGGAGAGGAGCACGTACGTGAGAGAGGGAGTGCCTCTGATCAGCTGGTTGCTTAAGTTCCTGATAGATCTGCTGTCACAGCTAGAAAATGTGAATGCTATGGATATCCTAATCTTTGATTTTCAAAGGCACTTCCAAAGGCCGCATGGTGGGACTGCAGGGTTGGTATTTACTAGGTCAAACTGGGCTGGAGTTGTCTTTCTTTGTACTGAGAAATGTATATATTTTTGAGGCCATCTAGCAGAAAAGCTCTGAGCAAGCACTGTAACATAGCCCAGCGCACACTGCTCAGGTGGTTGGCAGCAGAAGTCAGAGGATGCAATCCAGAAATCAGGGGTGAATTGAGCAGTCATTTAAAATACTGGCAGGAGTAGCATCGCATGGGATAAGCAATGGCATCCAAGCGAGTGACTGAGCTACACCTTGCACAGGACTTTTATGAAAAATCTCTGAGCGCACGTATTTCCAGCCTCGACCAGGTGTCCCTCAGACACCGCCGTGCCTGGCACCGTGCCCTGTTTACCTCCCGTGCTACAAACGCCCTGGAGGTGCAAAGAGCTGGAAAATGGGGAAGAAAAAAAAAATGTTAATGGATGTCTTTCCAAACTCCTGGAGGTTGTGGTTCATGTTTGATGAAGAGGCTTTGTCCTTTTTCTGGCTGAGCCAGGCTTCCCCTGTAGCCTCTCCTCACAGTGATCCAAGGTGCTTCTTTCTTGTACTGTCAGTGCCTTATAAATGCTGGGGGCAGATTCATGGCAGAATATTTTCTCCCTCAAACACTTAATTAGTGAGCGTTTTGGGTGATCCTCCCCCCAGATTAAGCAACTCACTGGAAATCTTGCTGCCATAGCACTTTACCGAGCCGCAAAGAAAATTGTCTCCCAGAATCATTTAGTTGCAGATGGGAGATAGACGGTTTCAGTTTTGATATCGGTGTTTAAAATAATATGTAGAGAAGGTTTTTCAAGAAAAGCATAAAGACAAACTATTTATTAAGATGAACACCTCACACAATTTCATTTTTAGGAGTACGGAAAAGGTAATTCTAGGGAAAAAAATGTCCTTAAACAGAGAACATCGTCGGCTGTAATTTAGAGCTACCCGATCAGCACGTGTTCGAGGGAGATAAACTGTATCATCTGTTCTCCCCTTACCATGGCTGCGAGGCTGATGTTTTATACTTTTGCAGATGAGCCTCTTTCAGGGTGTCATGAACAACTATCAGTCTATCATATGGGCTATAGAGAGGGCATAGTCATTGCTGAAAGCATGTCAGTGGATTACAGCAATAAAATTTTTCACTGCTTCAAACAAAAGAAGGATGTGGTTGACAAGGGAATATATTTAAAATTCTTTTAAAGAAAGAATGCAGAAGCTGGTTTTCAACACCCCTCCTGCCCCTGCTTCTTCTGAGTCTGAGTCTGTTTCTGTAAGCAGATTGACAGGGAGAGCTATGGATGTATAGGCTCTTACCCCTTGACTTCATATGGGAAGCAAGAAAAAAAAAGATGCAAGCTTAATTAAATAGTTTCTAGAGGTAAAATTCTTAGTTTTAGATCATGTACCATAATTGTGCCACATCACTGATTTTCAAAATTTTCTGTTTTGTGCCATTTGATTAGGTGTGGAACATAAACTGTGTGCTACAAACACTTGGAAACACCATGGAAGAATTTCCGTGATCCATAAATGTGTAGTTCACTAATTTCAGCAGTGATGCTCTCATGTCAGCTGTGTCTTTTGCAGAACGAGCACTGATTTATCCCATGAAATCAGCCAATGTGGAGACACGAGGCAGGCCTGCCCCATCCCAAATCCCACATTAGGCATCTTGATGATTTAAGTAATAATTTATTGTCTTTTTATTTAACATTGCAATTAACATGATAAATAAGTGCAACAGTATTGTTTGAAATGTAATATACAATTAAGCCCAATTAATTAATTGGCCTTCAATGATCAGGAAGAGAAAGATGTTCATTGTTTTTTTATGTGAAGAGATAGTTTGTTTTAATGAAAAATGTGTTGTGAAGCAGCTTGCGATGGAGACAACTTTCATTTTTAGGGTGAGCGCAGGGCTGGGCGAGGAGCCAGGGCGCTGCGGCTCCTCCCGGTCCCGGTGCTGACCGGGGGGCAGCCCAGCACCAGCATCCCAGCCCTCCCCTGGGACGATGCCGGTGCCAGCGGCAAGGGCAGGGCGAGGTGTGCTCCGGGCGGGCAGGGGAAGCTGCAGGCAGCCGGCACAGTCCCATGGAAAAGATGCCATGGCGGTGAATCCAGCCTAAATCCTACCTGGCACAGCCTCTGCTCGAGCGGTGCCCTGGCCCCGGCCTGGACGCGTCCAGCCGCCCGTGTCGGCTGTGCATGCCTGGCTGCGGCCGGAGCCCCTGCGCGTCCCCGGGCCATGGCACGCTCTGCTGCAGCCCCTCGCCGATGTGTTTCATGGGAGAGTGAAGAGTCCTTTGGCCGGGAGGCAGAGGGACCTGGGTGGTGACTGCATTACCCCAGAGGGATGCTGTGGTTTCTCGGGGCAGCCGCAGCAGCCCCGGATGCCGTGCTCTGCCGGCACGCAGGGCGCGTGCTTTCATCTCAGAAATAGTTTAACATTTCTGGATATTCATTTAGATGTGGTATGCGGGTTAAACATAACGTACGATCGCTGCTCCTCTCATTGCTTCCAATTAAACCTTGCTTGTTAGTTTAACCTCTAGGTAATCCCATCAAACAATTGATGTCAAGGAAACACTGCCCACAGTGGCTCTGGATGAGTGGCCATTAATTTTAATTGCCTTGATATTAAAGATTAAGAAGTATTGGGACTAGCAGAATGGAAACGATCTGATGTCAAGCAATTCCACTCGTTGAGGCTTCCCCAGGCTGCTGGTGATATTAAAATTTTACTGTGAGAATTAAATAAACCTTTATTAGTGATGGCTGTTGTTTGATTGGTCCAGGGGCGTGCATAAACAGAGGGGTCTCGCACACATCCGTGGACAATACAGTTGATGTACAGAGATTCCTCAATTATGAAACTGTTAATAAAGCATAATCTGATTGTCCACAATAATTATTTGCTAGGTTTCATTAATGTATTATTGCTTCTCTGACAGACAAGGTAATATTAAGTGCAATATATAGAATACGGTGAAGTATTATCTAGGGAACAGAATGTATAAGGTACCTTTTGTATTACCGTTAAAAGCTAGAGGCTTTTCATTAACTGTGCTTAAACAAAAGCTATAGCTACATAAAATACAGCAGGATTTGTCTCCTCCCTGCAGCGCGGTGCCTTACCGGGCGCTGTGTCGTGGGTGCCTTGCCGGGCGCTACGATGGAGCATGGGGGTGTGAGAGGTGCCGCAGAGCTGCTGCGGCTCGAGGCGGGGTGCAGCCGTGGGGGTGCGGGGCCCCGGGGAGCGCGGGACCCCAGCCCCTGCCTCGCCCCGCGCCGGGCGGCTGCGTCCCTCGCTGCAGGGATGGCCGATAACCGCTTGTGTTATTACTGGTCCCCTCCCCTTTACCTCTGTGGTGTTGCAGATGCTTTTTTGTCTCGGCAGCGTTGGCCGTCATCCGTGTTACAAACTGGGTTTGTTATTTAGCAGCTCTGTTACAGCGGCTGAAGTTAAACAAAGCCACTGAGAAAGATTGTACGAACTTTTCTGAGCGGCTCCAGCCATGACCTCTGTGTGGGTTAATAGTCAGTGCCCCGTGAGCCGTCTTGGCTTCAGTACAGTATCTTCAAAGGGAGATGGCAAAGTGACTTTTCAGATGTTATTGATTTATATGATTCCTTTCATTTTCAGCCGACCAAACACGATTCTATGAGTGGGCTGCCAAGGTTGTTCCAGCCCAAAAATAAAGAACAATTGCTCTCACTGCCCGCTTGCCCTCACTCAACCGGACCTTGGTCCCCCTTCAGCAGCTTTCGGGGTCTTGCGCTGAATTTGTTGACAAATGGCTCATAGAAGTAGGAGGCAATGCTGTACTAAATGCTACAGCAAGCTCCAGGATATGTGTCGTCATCAAAGTGTCACCCCTCGAGCATCAGTTTGCCAACAGAGAAGCAGAGCCAGATCATGCTCATATCCATAGTAATATTTAACTGGTCCTTGGCTACTGCTTAGTTAACTGGAGTACCCAGCAGATACGGGTTGGGAGCTGGGGCACGTGTATTTGCTGGACAAAACATGACATCTCGAAGGGATCACGCTTTGCCAGGTCAAGCGCTTTGTGTCCTTCACCCTTCCCACCTCTCTCCGCTGCAGGTGTCCAACTGGTTTGGCAATAAGAGAATCAGGTACAAGAAGAACATCGGGAAGTTCCAGGAAGAAGCCAATCTCTACGCGGCAAAGACGGCTGTGACCGCAGCGCACGCCGTGGCCGCGGCCGTCCAGAACAACCAGACAAACTCCCCCACCACACCAAACTCTGGTACGTACCCGGCTCGTGCGATAAAGCATCCCGAAGGGCAGTCCGTAAAGGAAGACCCTCGATGGCACCCTAGTGAGTTCGGTCGGGCTGAGAAGGCTGCAGCTCCCCAGCACACCTAATCGTGGCACGGGGAGCGGTGCCAAGCCCGTGGACCTCCAGGCTGGACCACTGCAAGGGCTGAGCACTGCCGTAGGTGGTCCCAGCGGCTTCGGCGGCAAAGCTCCCGCGGCCTTACGGGGGAGCGGAGCGGGGCCCACGTAATTCCCGCAGTGGTAACGTCTGCCTGGCTCGGGCTTCTGGCAGCTTCTTTGTTTCCGTAGATATTTTAAGCTTTCTCTCATTCAATGAAAATAACATAAAATAAGATGAGACACAGCTCCAAGTCTGTTTTTGTAGAGCTGTTAAATTTATTGTCAAGATAAGAACAAAATAGAGGAATATTTTAGCATGCACTAATTAGAATTTAAACTCTGGGTTGCTTGAAATGGAGTTGATATTATACAGAGAAATCTAAGGATGCAGCTTTTATTTTGGAGTTGCTCTACCACGTGCTCTTCTGCAGTATTTAAAAATTGTCTCGCCAGTGTGTTGTTGACGTTTTGCAAAGCTAAGCATTAAATTAGTAGGGGGAGTGTGTAAAAAGGAAGTCGCTTTTTTGGGCTCCAGAGGCAAAGGTTTCCACAAAGCACAGATGTGTTTGACACTATTTACAGTGAAGCTTTGCTGTGACTTAGTTGTAGACGACTTTTAAAGGGTATAAAGGTCCATGGGGGAAAAAAAAACTTTAATCAAAAGAAAGTAAGAAAAAGGTCCCTCCTCTGATGGTAATAAATCGGCTAATTAGAAATTACCAGCCATTTCCTTTTGAAGGAGACGTTAAGCACAGACTCAAAATGAGTTTTTCTCCGAGTGTTCGGTGATAGCATCTCACGATGAAGCGATCCACCGGAGGAAAGCTCTCAACATGAAAACCTGTTGTTGTACAGGCTGCTCTTCCAGAGGGAAAAGCTGAGCCGGGTCGCACGGGGCTTCCAGGCTTTCCCAGCGTAGTGTCCCCGGGCGGCAGCCGGTGCGGTGGCGAGAGCCGGCAGCAGCCCCCGCCGGGACGCGCCGAGCCGGTGGGCGGGGGGCCAGCGGCCCGAGCTCGCCCTGCGCCGGGGCCAGCAGCTTTCCCTCTGCTGTGCGCTGCCTTTCCTTCTCCTCTCCTGTCTTCTTCTCCTTCCCCTGCCCTCAGGTCTCTGGGGTTATATATTTGCAGCTCTCTGTTATTCAGCTACCTAACTCTTTCCTTTCCAGGTTCTTCTGGTTCTTTTAACCTCCCAAATTCTGGGGACATGTTCATGAACATGCAGAGTCTGAATGGGGATTCTTACCAGGGGTCCCAAGTCGGAGCCAATGTGCAGTCACAGGTAGGAGAAATGCCCCAAAGTAGGGCCTTTCTAGCAGGGTAGGGTTTGGGCTAAAAATTCCACCTTACTCTGGCTCTATTGAATGGTCTGTGCCTCGCTGCAGAGTGGAGGCTGCATATTTCTGAATGTGACCTATTCTTACCCCAGCATTGAATTTCACAAGTATAAAGGAAAGAGTGATTTTTTTCTGATTGAAATTTTAAGCTTTGTGAATGCATTCGGCTCTGGCTTGAGCTCATGGAATGGGATTGGGTGCGTCTGACTTCCATGGACACTGTAAATCCAGTGAATTTTCTTTCTTTTTTCCTTTTCTTTTTTTTTCTTTTTTTTTTTAAAAAAAAAACCAACACCATCTTTCTTTCATTTATTGGACAAACTTTTATTTATTCATTTATTTAAATGTCAGAACACATCTAACTGAGCTATTAAAATACAACTCATTCTCAGTCACTTTTCCAGTCCTTTCAGACAGGGCTAACTCCATGTTTTATATGCAGTATATACGCCATAATCTCTTCCCATACATGCAAGCACATACAGACGTATAAATATGCACAGCACTTTGCTGCAGACACTTAAGAAGGACCTACAGGACGCACTGCTGTGAGGAAGTTGTTGTTTGGCTGGTGTGAGAAGCAAAGATGTATGGTTTTTAACATGCAAGGATTTGTTGAAATTCTGCCAGTCATTCTTGATTGATAAATTTGCCTTTCATAGAAGATGCTAAACCCTTTTGGCTCACATAATTCAAAATGTTGCCTATTGTAAGTGATGATATTTTAATAGATTTGGAATGATGAATTTTGTTTCCCCTTACTTTAAGGTGGATACCCTGCGTCATGTTATCAATCAGACGGGAGGATACAATGATGGCTTGGGAGGAAATTCACTGTACAGTCCACATAATTTAAATGTGAGTACCCAGGGGAACAATAGTTTGGAGAGCCATAAGCATGGTGTCAGGTAAATGCAGTCATTAATACATGTATTAATTACTCTTGCAATAGCGTTTTTTAATATCGCATCTTTGGGGATGAACCACAGAATAGCCCTTGATACAGCTATGAGTCTCGATAACATAAGAAGAGAGAAATTCCTAGAGCCGTGACTATGAGCGATTCGAATTTTTATATTTTTCAGCCTTATGAGTTAAAAAGTAATAGCCTTGGAGAGAAGGCTCTTGTTCTTCGCACAGAGATGGTCAGATAACTCTGTACTTGTGTTTGTTATTGCCTGCAATCAGACACCAGGACTGTGCTTTTGATATACTTTTAGCCATTTCAAGGGTGCACATTTTTCCTGTGTTTGAGAAGTACTTTTGGCCTTGTTACTCCAAACGGGAGAGAGTAGTAAGTCTGGCAAACAGATGCTAGTAAATTGAGGGATTATAGGCCTGATGGCGATAGGTGCTAAATGTCCTACCTCTCGCTGTAAGCGATGGGATCTGACAGTGCTCAGACCCTCGCAGGCTGGACCCCATAGCCTGCACACGAGGCGCCAGGATAAATAAACGCAGAGATCTATTCTTCTGTCGGCATGAAAGCCTGGGATGAAATACCACCCACAGCAGCAGCCTCTGTGGCGAGGGCTCCACAGCAGATCCTTTTCATCCTTCATTTCCAGCTTGCTTCTCTCATTTACAACTTCAACAATTAATGCTTTAATTTTTTTTTTTTAATGTTTCATATTTGCTTGAGAGGTGACTTTCATTTGTTTTCCTTTGTATTCACGGACTTTAAAATTACTGTAGAGAATTCCCTGTCTAGTGACCGTCTCCCCCATCCCAGGGGCCACCCCTGTGTTTCACAACCCGCTGTGGATCGGGATGCGGGTGCTGAGCAGCGTCGGGAACCCGCAGAGAGGGTGGCTGCAGGAAAACGGGGAGACCCAGTGTGAGATACTGCAGCCACAGGGAATGGGAGGTTTTTCCCCCTTTTTGGGTTTCCACTTGCCATGAAAGTAAATATTAACGATTTAAAATGTGATTGAAGATGTTCAATTGTAAAGGGAAAAAAGTACCATTAAATACTCAAATCTTTTACATTTGAAATGTCAAATCTTTCTTTTTGGGTTTATAAATAACTCATAATAACCCACAACAAACCATATAAAAAGCCTTTTAGTTGCATTTCTCCTTTTTCATTTAAGTGTTTTGAAATGCTTCAGAGAATTTGCGATATCCTTATCAACATGATAAAATATGAAACTGTGATTGCCTGCAGCATTTTACAGACATGAATTCCATCTTCACTGATGAGGCCTGATAAGGCGCTGTTGTATAATACAGTGCATAATCTCAAACCACCAGAGTAAGGATTAATTTATTTGAAAAAAAGAATGCTTGCTGACAACCTCTCCTCCAGCTGCCAAGCTGAGTAAAAATATTGTACATTTGTTGTTTATAAATTTGGATAAAAGAGGAATGATGTTTACTTCAGATGGAATATCTTTAGACTCATATCTGCACAAGAGTTTTTCTTTCTCTAAGTAGATTCTCATATCTTTAAAAAATAAAAAAGCAGCGGTGCCTCTGCATTTGGAGTAGGATTTTGTACGTTTTCAGTCTGCGTCTGAACAGTTGGGTATTTTAAAGCGGGTGGGGAGGTTTCAGCCTTGATGTGATTGCAGGTCGGTGTTGCCGTTAATTTTACTTAAGAGAAGCCAAACCCAAACCTTTGAATTTGTCAGGATAAGCGCTCCTCTGTTTGCTGTTTTTCGTCTGCAAAGGAGATAATTACCGAGACTTCTTTCTCCTCCTCTTGGAGCCATAAACCGTTTTCTGTCGTCATGATAGATGAACAATTTTTTTAATGTAAAATCTAGCCAGGCTGGGTGCAGGGGTTCGAGGGCCGGCTGCGATGAGGGGCAACGGCCGGGCAGGCCAGGAGGCCCCACACGACGCCATCGCTCCCCCCTGCCCCTTCCTCCCGGGAGGGCGCGGTGTTACCAGAGCCCACGGTGCCGAGCCAGGCCGCTGATTGTTTTGGTAACGAAGCACGTCATAAACACATTAGCATAGGCTAACCTTTCCCTGCCGGGAAGCGTCCCTGCCAAGGCCGGGGGCGCCGGGAGCGCGGGGCCGGGGCGGCTCTCGCGGGCTGTGTGGAGAGGCCTCCCCGTCACTTCCACTCAGCGTCCCCCAACTCACGAGCCCCGCGCCTCCCTCTTCTTGACTGACATAAAAATATGTAGCGACAAGCTGTCTGCCACAGCAGAAATTTGATCAGACATTGATTTCAGCAATTGCCTCGATCGGCCGAGACATAAGGCAAATTTGTTCCTGAGCGCTGCTCTTGCCGATGCAGGTCTGACGCGGTGAGGGCCGGCGGCGTGCGGAGACACGGAGCGGCGTCCCAAATAGGGGCTGCGTTTAGAGATAATGGGAAAACCGATCCGAGCGGCCCCTTTCCGCCTCGCAGCCCGACGGTTGTGTGCTGGCGGATCGGATTTGCAGGGACCCGTGCTCACCGGGTGGAGCAGCTCTGCGGAGGGCTCTGCCGGGTGGAGAAAGGCGATTCCGAACTTTGGGAAGCCAGGGGAGGCGAGGGGGATAAACACGGATTGCCCCAGGCTCGTCTTCTCAGGGGAAAAAGCTGAAGTGTCGGCTAAAGGGACGTTCTTCATTAAAGCGCGGATGGTCTTTGCAGAAATCCCAAAGTCCTAATTGCAGCTAACATCTGGCTAAACGGCTTCTGGTTTCTCCGCTTGCCTTTCGGCTGAAGGCTCGGCGTTATCGCAGAGCATGCTTTCGGCATCCCTCGCGTGACGCCTGCTGTTTCTTCCTTTCACAAGTTCTGCAGCCAGAGGGAGTGTAGGAAAGTCTCCTTCCCAGAGCATCTCCTCCCAAACCCCGGGGCTTGCCGGTCTGATACTTTCAGTGTGCGGTGTAATTAATATGCGTAATTGTATCAATTGAATTGTTTTTCCCTTTTCAGGCTAATGGAGGCTGGCAGGACGCAACTACTCCATCTTCTGTGACTTCCCCTACAGAAGGGCCGGGAAGTGTGCACTCTGATACCTCTAACTAATCTCCTAGCAACACTTTTTCCCTGAGCTGAGATGCCTTGATTAGCGCATTCAGAGTCACAGGAGAAAAAGGAAAGAGTTTTTTGTAGCCAACCACCTACAGCTTTACTGTAAAACCTTGTCTTATTAGAAAACTTGGTAAATCTGTTTTTTAAAGGTATCATAATCATTTGTATTTATACTGAAAACACACAATGTTAAAAAGCACTTTATCCAATTAGGCCAAGATTTAGCATTGTTTATAGCCCTGTAACTATTTTATCATAATTTATTATCAGCAGTTTTAACGATGTTGGTCTAACAGTTGCCAATTACTTGGCCTTAAGGGTAAAAGTACAGGACAAGCTTAACCTCAATAGCGAGAGCAGACACAAAGAAACACCTCACCTAAATTTAACTTTGTGCATATTTCCATGGAAAGTCGGAATGAATTGCAGACTTTGATTGTGTTTAATCTTTTCATATCTCTTATAGAGTTGGAATAAAAAGAGCTGTTCGGTTATTTCGGTTAACAATGGTTGTGTTTAAGAATCCTTATTCGTCACATTTTTGTTGTGATCTATTGTCTTACAAATTAGATTGGAAACCAGGAGGATCTTTTCTTGCTTAAACGGCCCGGACCCCGAGTCTCCTCTCTCTATTTCGACACCGGACATAGGTTGTTCTTAGGAGATGAAGACACTTGCTGCTGATCTCTGTGAAAGCCAAGACCCGGGGTTTTACAGTACGAGCTAGGTGCTGCACACGCCTGCCAAGATTTGTTACCTCTTCTTGGCAGCAAACCACAAACAAACAAACAAAGGAAAAAAGCAAAGGAAAAAAGCACCATCATATGGAGTGTTGTACATAGTGTAGCAAAAGAGTATTTATACATCTCACCAATCAAACACAGCTTTATTACCTCATGCGAACTCATACAAACCAATAGACTTTCAACATGTTCTGTAGCTTAGAGTGCTCACTTACTACCTCTGAACGATACTCACGCTGTAGTTTGTCTCTTTCTTATCTTTTTGCATCTTGTAATTAACTCTTTGTTTCCCCATGAAATGTAATGTACATTGTAATCTTTTAAAAGAATCAGGGTTGCATTGGCAACTTTTAAAGAAGCGGAAGTGGAAACATGGGGTCTTAGGTTTAACACAAAACAGTGAAACTGTTGTAAATACTGAGAAACATTTTGAATGTTCTTCATCTTGTTACTAATCCACGCAAAAACCAACAACTAATTGTAATGCATACAGACTTCAGTATTCAGTACTGTATATTTCCCCCTGTGTAACAGGGGGCCCTTTCTTTCTCTCTTTTGTATTGTATGCGATTCTGAAACTGATTGAGTCATGAAAATAATTTGTGGCAGTGATTCTAATGTATTAAACCGTTTCGTGTTACTTTCTAACTGGATTACACCCTGGATTGAAAAGTCTTCCTCGTGGTAGTTATATGTAGTTTCAAACATGAATAAACTTTTTGCTTTCATGATCAAACGTTGACGTAATTTCTTCCTGCTCAGTTTCAGTCAGACCTAGGAGATGAGTAGGCTACCAGAAGTGCAAGCCGTCACGAAGCAGGAGCTGAGCATTTCTTTAAATAGCAGTAGGTCCTTGTGCCCTCTTGCCTGGAGGAGACTGGAAATCCTGGGAGAGGTGCGTCCTGGCAGGGAGCAGGAGCGGGAGCAGCGCCTGCAGGGCAGAGGCTTCCCACCCGCGGGCTGCCCCCGCCAGCCCCTGCCTCCGCTTCCACCGGCTCTGCTCGGGAGCAAAAATTCAAGTGGAGGCGAAGGAAGGGGTCAGCCCTTTAGATGAGTTTAAAAATCGTCATCATGTTCACTCTTAATTACCATCTTTATTTAACATTAACTTTGGAACGACAGCCTCAGCTAGCAAGTATAATGTGATTATAAAAATATTTTTCTTTATTAAAAAAACTTTTTTGGAAGGACGTATATATATAAATGCTAATTTTAAATCTTTTTAATAAAGTAAAGGTCAATAACAGGTAATAGCCTATTTACCATATCTCAAGGAAATTGACTCACAGGAAATCAAATTAACGTTAATCACTTGCAGCAAATGGTCTTTGATAAATATAACTACTTACTACTTGGGTTAGTGTAGCTAGGCAGGAGGAGGGCTAGCGCTCACTACTACCAGCCCGTGCTAGGCTGGAGCCTAGGCTAGGCTGTGCTCGGAGGAGCCACCTGCCCGTCATGTTTCCTTTCTGGTCAGCAGTTCAAGCCTTTAGGTGTTGTTTTGGTGGCTAAACGATTATTTGCATGATTCAATTAGCTTGTGGGTCAGCTTTTCTTATCAACAATTCTTGTATCAGGTTATTTTGTAAAATACCTTTGTTTACCTGCTCTCACCCCCAGGACCGCTGCCACACTCTTCTCCTTCCGTATCCCGCGTGCCCTCGTGCACCAGTTACTGCTTCTGCTTTTGTTTGCGGAGCAGACGCAACTTCTCGATCAGTTTTAGAATTGAACATTGCTTCTTTCACCACAGGTGGTGCATTTAAATAAATAAGTAAATACCTAGACGTGCATTGCAAAGCCTTCATTATCAGTTAACGAGAGTTGGGGCAGATGGGGACCGTGGACTTCCGAAGACTTCTGTGCGCAGAGGACAAAGCACCGAACGATTTGCATTTGCTAATGGAGCTCCCCAAGTCCACACGCTCCGTGTTTATGCTCCAGCTCAATGGAAACAGTATTTTAAATGTAAAGTGTGTCAGTGGAGGCGTAGGCAGCGTAATGAACACACAGACGTCCCTCATCTTGATCACATCTCTGCTGGCCACAGGCAAGGACCTGTCACACACTGAGGAGGTTCATAGGAAGGCCATCAACAACCTTTGGGCCGCACTTGCATGCCCCGTGCCCGCTGGGCATCATTAGCGTGCTTCTTTACAGCATTAAGGCTTTGGGTCCCTTTGAATTACAAGTGCAATTTGGCCTTTCCTTACATTGGAGAACAGCCACGTGGTTACATGGCAAATAATAAACATCTTATCCTTGAGGCTTGATCACACATCAGAAAGGTTTACTGCAAGCACCAGTATTAGGATCATGCTGTTGATGGTATTGTGTTTCAGCCAGTGGCTACGCCCCGAAGGGCCGTCAGAGCCTCACGCAGGAACAGTGACTCGTGCAAGGATCCCTCCTCTGCGCCCACACCTCGGACGGGGGCCGCGGCCCCCCAGCCGTGTGGGACCTCTGCCGCAGCACCGTGCACCCATCCTGAAGTGGGGAGGAGACCCTCAGCCCTCCCGCTCGTGGGACTGCTCAGTGGTGCGATCCTGATTCCCCGCACCCAGGTTTGAGCTGTTGGCGCATGTGAGTGTCACTGCAACCAGAGCCCTGTGCCCCCAGCGCACCGTGGTAGCAGAGAAGCAAAGCCCGCCAGCCCCGTGCCCCGTGGCCGTGGCTCCCGCCAGCCCTGGGAGGTGCCAGCCCGGAGACCCCGCACAGAGCACAGCGGGAGCGGCCGGGGGATTTGCAGCGGGTCCCAGGAATCGCCATCTCCTGCGCCTGGCACCGTCCTGACGAAGGCGCCCACCACCATCATCGCCGCGCTGTGCATCACGGGGCTGTGACAGGCACGAGGGTGTCTGGAGGAGGGACTCACGGTGCTCCCCTGTGCACGGCTGGACCGGCCACTTCTGGGACCAGCCCCAGCTCCGTCCGACCTGCTGTGCACCCGGGCCGGGGGGACCGCGGCACGGCCGCTGCGCCGAGGAGCTGCCAGTGGCCGGGGTGCCCTGCAGGAGGGGTCGTGAGAAGCCCCGCAGCCAGGGAGGAACGGCGCCTGGCACGCTGGCAGGCGCACCCAGGTTTGTGACTCGCAGAGCTACGGCGGCAGCCCTGTAGCCCTCGCACAGCCCCATGAAGAAAAGCAAACCTTCGTGTGCCAAAAGCGAAGCAGGTGATGATCTCCTCTCCCTGGCATTCAGACGCCAAGCTCCCAGCTCCCTGTGTGTCTGGCCTTGGATGCAATGAGGGATCCTTAGCCCAGGAAGGGAAGAGTCGGGGAGATTGCGACCTTCTGGCATGGCAAAATCCATGCCCCATGGGACTGGTTCAATGGGGGCAGCTCTGCTGACGATGCGAACTTGGCATTAAGTGTGCTAGGCCGAACGACGCGGTGTTATCCTGTAGCGATGTCTTTTGCAAAGACCACACGCGAGTCGGATGCAAGATGCTGATGCCAATATCTGTGCCATGTATTTCCAATGTGATAAAAATAACTCCGAGTAACTGAAGATGTTTCCAGTTTATGTTAATAAAATACATCTTTTTAAAGAATGGAATTCTTCAAAGATTGGCAAATTTTATTTTATTTCATTAGCTTTAATGTCACTGCCATATGGACTGTGAAGAAAAGTGAACCATTAGATCAGAGGGACTGAGTTATCAGCATGACACAGAAAGCACTGATACAATTGTTAAGGATAAGCCCTGGGAGTGATTTATTGCATGCATTGTATTAGCCACAGAGGAGTTATGATATGCTCCCCATTCCTGTATCATATTAGGATTTTATTAGTCTAATATGACACGGTAATATAATATATGATTAGAATTCCCATCCAGTTATCCTTCCCTTGGTGGCGGAGAGCAGGAGAAGGTTTTGTGCACAGCAGCTCCCGGGACGTCGTGCCCACGGTGGAGAGGGGATGCCTGGGACAGCACGGCTGCTAAATTGGTCTCCTGGGCTTTCCAGGCGGGACGTGGGTGCTGGGCGGCATCCTAGCAGTACCTGCGAGATCAGCTGTGACACGCCAGAGCAAATCTGCTGCGGGCCCCAGCCCTGCTGAGGTGTCCTGCAGCACCGGTGAAGCCTGTCTCCCCCCAGGCTCGGCACAGTGGGAGGAATGATGTGCATAGACCAGGCTAAGGGGGAGCCGGTGCCGAGAGAAACGGGCGCAGGCTGAGACTGTAGGATAAGCACGGGAGGTCTTGGTGTAGCTGCCGATGCCGTGAAATGGCAGCCGACAGGCTCCTCCTGCCCTCGCTAAGGCCGTGCGAGTGACCACGCCGTGTCTAGTACAGCCCAAAAGCCGCAGGGTGCTGCCCTCATCTACACTTACGTACCGCTCTTTCAGAGGGCAGTGGAGCAGCATCCGAGTCAGGGGGGAAAAGACCTGGGCCGGCTCTGTGCCGCGCCACGCCGGGCGGGCAGCCGCGGGATGGTCCCGGTCCCCGGGGCAGAGCCGCTGGGCCGGGGGCTGCAGGTCTGGGGCTGTCCCTCCCACACTCCCCCATCGCTCCTGCCCTGCGCCGTCCCGCTGGACACCGTGCGGTGTCGGCCAGCAAAGGGACATTTGGCAACGCCGGCTACGTGCGGCTGGCACGGCCAGCTCCGGCTGGACACAGCCTCACAGCCCCAAGCCCTCCAGTGCCCCAGGGCTTGCGGGGGCCCAGCTCTCCCCTCCGCCATCCTCTGCTCTCCGGCAGGGCAGGCTGGACAAAGGCGCCGTATGCCCCGGCGCAGGAGGCGAAGCCAGGGACTGTGCTGTCAGTTTAGCTCAGCCTCCGGCTGCAGGATGCGCTGACACGAGACAGTAATTGCTATGCCTCGTTCCAGGATCCCCCTTGCCCCGGCATCTCTCCCTGCGTGACCCTACCCACTGAAAACTCTGCTTTCCCAACAAATCCCAAAGACAAACTTTTCTTCAAAGTTTCCCTGGCGTCCCCCATCCATTTGTCGCCAAATCCCCCGTTTCGCCTGTGAGCAGGCTCTGAAGCAAACGCCGTTTGTAGCCTCGTTCTTGCCTCCAGCAGCAGCAGGAGGAAAAAAAAGTTCAAGCATATCAGAGTGCTACTAGGTGATAAATCCCAAAATCTATATCAAAGCCTATTTGATCATCTTCCTGTCATTGATATAATAAAAAGGATTAATTTATTGGAGACTGCCAAAACCCTCATGTGGCAACAAATTTAAGGATCTTGTTTACACAGGCTAATTAAAATCAATTAATTTCATTCATGTCTGCGGCTACTAACGTGGGTGCAGACGTGCGTGCTCGTGTAGGGGTGCCGTAGGTGTGTACGTGGCACTCGTGGCCATGCCCTGCCTACGTGAACCCCCTTTCCTGGGGCAGGTGGTGGCTCCCCTTGGAGGGGTGGTGGGGACCTGCAGGCATCCCTGAGGAGCACACCTCCGGGCCAGTGCCCCCCAGGTGGGGAAGGGGTCCTCTTCCTCGTCCTCGTCCTCGTCCTCGTCCTCGTCCTCCTCCTCCTCCTCCTCCTCCTCCTCCTCCTCCTCCCGCTGCCCCGACATGCTAAGCTCTCCAGGGACGGCACCGGGGATGCCTGGAGGGGCTCGGGGGTGCCTCCTCGCTGCGGCTCCAGGGCGGCTCTGGTGGTGTCTGTTCCCCACCGGAGTGGAGGCCGCCCACCCAGCCGCTCGCCCGGCAAAAGCTGCCGCCGAGGCGATGGTGCCCTTCTCCAGAAGAAGGGCGCAGACCCCAGGGGAGCAGGCACACCTGCACGCGGGCTCCGGCCCCAGCGTGTCCAGCCCTGCCGCCGTCGGGGAAGCAGAGGGGGGCAGACGGCGGGCGTTCCTCCGGCACCGGCACGGCTCCCCGTGCCGAGGAGCGGAAAGCCTGGCGCCGGGGCCTGCTGCACTCTGCCAGCAGCGTCCGCAGACGGCACGCGGCTGCCCCTCGCCCCTCGCCGCGGAGGAGCCCAGGCGAGGCTTCGGGAGAGCACACGGGGCTGTTGCTCATGATACGAGATCACCTATTAACGCTATCTATTAGGATAATAAAAGGCTGCATTTTTTGTGGTAAAATTCAGCATAAAGAGCACGCGTCATTAAATATGGAAATCCAGAATTTTATTAGCAATCTGCTAGATCTGAACTGACGCCAATTAAACAAAAAAGATATCATTTATAAAAAGGCAGAGTTCAAGTTGTATTAAATATGAAATGCAATTTTCTGCTGGTTGTGATTTATTACCGTTGGTACATTGTTCAAAGAAGCATGTTATATTTCAATAGAGAAATATTGTTTATTCATTAATATTTTAAAACTTGCTTATTGCTGTGTATGACTCTCCTGCAGAATGAAACTTATGATTTAAAACATGAATTAATAAACACATTTGAAAGTGTTAGACAATATCATAACCGCTCATTTTTCATTTTACTGAGAGCGTATTAAACTTTTATAATTCTGTGTGTACTATTATTTTCCAAATAAAGGTATGGACTCTAAATTACTAATTTCAGGTAAAGATGAGAGAAAGCAATAACATATGTTGGGAATCAGTCACTATGTCGTGCTAATACGGGCTCGGTACTTTTGTTGTTACATTATTCATAAATCTTCTGCTTAGCACCGCGTCCCCCTCAGAGGGTTCCCGGGTGCCCCGAGTGCTTCTCCCTTGGCTCCAGGTACACCAGCGCCGCAGGGATGCGTCGTGCTCTTAATGCAAGGAAACGTTTGATAGAGGCTGACATCCTAAATGAGGCCGAAAATATTTTATACAAAATGTGATAAAGCAATAATGATCTCAGAGGCCTCAGGTTATCTTGGTTATTACCTGCACCCACCACTTGAATCAGCAGCATTAAGGGGTCCAGACCCAATACGTAGATACCTCTGAACTCATTAGTCCTGAGTACTTTATATAGACTCACCTATCAGTTGCTTGATTTAAACTAACCTTTTTTGTATCTTAAAATCTCTCCTGCCGCAGCCTCGCTGTATTACCATAACAATAACCAGTATTTCAATTTTAAGAACTCATTTTTCCTCAAATAGAAAGTGCCAATCAATTTAAAGAGCAGAAGATGCACGCTGAAGAAACAGGCAGGGCATGTGCTCTGGGTGTCTCGCCCTCCTGCTCCGAGCCCGTTGCGGCCAGGAAGCGTTTTCTGGCACCGCACGCGCTCCTCCTCGCCGGCCACCGCGGCTCGGCTCCGTGGCACGCGCCGGGTGGAGAGGATTTACCTTGTAACCTTTCATCGCGCGGGCACGGGGTGGAAATAATTGAACTGGATGGGAAGCTGACATTTGGAAAGCTTCCCCAACTGCTGGTGGTGAAATGCCAGTAGCGGCGTACCGTGCGTGACTGACGGCAAACCCCTGACCCCGGCGCTCTCCCCTCGGGAGCGGCAGCACGGGCTGAGCAGCGGCCGGAGGGGTGCGGGAGGGGGTCTCCAAGGCCCCCAGTACCCGGTGGAGGCGAGTCCCCGTCGGCTCAGCCGGAGCGGGTCGCTGAGCGCTCCGGCTTCGCTTGCTCCAGCCAAGGGTCCGGGGTTTCGTGGGGGGGTCCAGGACGCCTGGCAGCGGTGGAGGGAGCGCGGGGGCTGTGGTGGGGGGCCGGGCAGCCCGCGTGCTCTGCACCTCGCCTGATTGATGGTGGGGTGGTGGAGAGCGGCTGTTTGCAGGACGGCAGCCCTCACACCTGACAGTTAATGTAAATTAACTATTCACTTCTTTGGTGGGCAAAGTGAATCGGCAAACCTTATTACTCCAAGCCAGTCAATTAATTAAAGTTCAGTGCTTAATCAAGTTCCAGTGGTCATACATGGGGCACAGGGATTTCTCTCTCCCGAGCACCACGCTCAGAGGTTAAATGAGAAGCACGTGGAAAGGTCAGCGGGGCTGAGCCAGCCGCATGCCGTGCCCAGCACTCCGCTGCCCAATTCCTCCTCAAATTAGCCACCATCTTATCCCCGCTGAACCCAAGGCAGCCATGTGCGAGCCGGTCCCTCCCGGCAGCGCCGGGGTGTTCGGCAGGCTCAGCAGTGAGCTCCGGATCGGTGTCTTTGCCCTGCCAAGTCCGGCTGCCCGTGGTGCCGGGGCAGTGCTGGGAGGGGAGGGAGCCCCTCGCCACCCCAGCTCCTCGCCGCAGGGCGGCACGCAGGAGGGTTCACTTGGAAACCCATTTTCCTCCCACCGTGGCTCTGCAGACAAAGAGCCGCGATAAAACTTGCTCCTGGCGCAGAAGAAACGGCTGCAGGACGGGGAGGGCTGGGCTCTGTGGGGCGCAAAACTGGAGAAGACGGGGATGGCGGGCACAGGCTGCCCGAGGTGGAGAAAGGAGGGGATACAGCATTGGTACTGCAGGCCCCTAACAGAAAAATGTCTCTCAAATAGGCCTGACCGTGTGTTTTAGTAACTCTCAAGACCATCCATAACTGGGAAGGAGATGCTGTCCAGCGCACACGGGCAGCAGATTCAATTAGGTTTCTCTCTCCCCAGAACGTGGCACGAGAAGCAATCTCTCTTTTTTGAAGAATGTAATAACAGAGTGCAATGGAAATGCGTCAAAGAGACTCAGAGAACAGGATCCCTGCCTTAAATCTTGAAAAGCAGTCAAGAAAAATATGTTGTTTACCTGAATTTTTTTTTCATAAGGTCTCCCAGTGGATTAATAAACTAACCTTTCGTCTGTGAACACCTGGTCCTACACGCCATCAATAATGCAAGCTTCACCTACTGCATTAATACTCACTTAGTGCGGAGAGGCAAATTGCAGAAACCTAAACGAAAGTTACCAAAAAGACTGTACTCGTGACAAAGAGGTCACCCAGGGCCTCTGCCCATCCGTGGGTTTGTCCGGCTCCAGAAACAAGTGAGCTGGATTCGGCCCCCTTGGCCTGACCTTACGGCCGTGCTGCAGTGCCCCACTGCCCAGCGGCTGCCACAAATATAAGTTATATGGGACTGAAAGGACATTTTAGCTGCAAAATATATCCACAACAAATAATTAAGGCTGGATAACATGTTTCTTTACAAGCTCTTTCATTCTTTTTTGCAGCTTGCAGTTGAATGGTGAAACACCCCATGCTCTGGGGCTGGCCACGAGAAGGGACAGTGGAAATAAAACCTCAAGTTCAGACGTCGTCCAACGGTGGAAACACCCCATGCAGAAGTGTTGTAGGGCACTGGGTTTACAGTGAGCTTGTGGGGGAGAGAAGAGCCCATTTCTGTGCTGGTCAGAGAAGATGTCTCTATAGCAGGCAGCCGCACAGAGCCCAAGGCGGGTGCCCAGGCTGGCAGTCGGAGGCTGCGGGCTCCTGCTCGTGCCCCCGTTTTGGGTGACGTGCTCACCCGTTTCTGGGGTGCCAATGCTGGGCGGGGGGGCCGGGCCGTCCCCGCATGTTCCAGTGAGGCCCCAGGTACCACCTCTTGCCAAACGTCCCAGACGTGGCCCCGACCGGGAGGCTGAGGCTTCCCCACCCAGCGGGGCTGGAGCGGGGCTGTCCCACGGGACCACTGCCCTGGGCGGGGGGAGCCCCTGCTCAGCCCCTGGCACGGCCCTGCCTTCGTGGGGGTGTGGGGGGGACGTTAAAAGAGCAAGGTGCCCCGACAGCAGCACACCGACAGCAGCACACTCCCACTAAGTGAGTCTGTAGGCTCGAGCCTGGCATCCCTTAATTGATTGATAGGCTAGGACTGTCAGCGCTTAAAGAGATAATTCAATTTATAAAATCCTATTAAGTAGTGAAAGATTTTTTGATTGTTGAATTGTTTCCTATGTTATGCGAGTCATTTTGGTCCCTCTCACTTGGAAATCCGCTTCCCATTTGCAAGAGGGCTGGCGATGGAGTCGTTCCTCATTGCCAGTTGATGCTCAGATGCTCAGAGCATGGGCAAGTGCGGGACCTGGGCAGCGAGGGCAAAGGAGATCTCCCAAGCCCGCAGCGTCCTGGTGTCCCGCAGCGTCCCGGTGTCCCGCAGTGTCCTGGTGTCCCGCAGCATCCCAGCGTGCAGGACCATCCCTGCGGCTTTCCCGCAGCTCTCATCTTGGGCACAGGCAGGGGCTCCGGCAGCATCCCCCTCCCGGCACCCCAAACCGCCCCCTCTCCCGCGGGTGTTACCGTGCCAGAGCAGCACCACGACCCAGCCGGCTGCCAGCAGGGCGTACCCTCCGTCGGGGCACCCACGCGGCCCCCGCCACCTCGGGTGACCCCCTGGGATGCAAAGCCCGGGCGCAGGTAGGAGGCCCCTGGGTTGCCATGCGGCAGCTGAACTTTCTTTTCTATTTTCAGTGTGCGCTCTTTGTTTCCATCCACCACCCCCACGCTGATGCAAACTCCCCTCTTCGGTTTGTTTCCATAGAAATCCTCAGCTGTAAATCCTTAAGTAACTTTTTTTTATTTATAGTGTGCTATTAATGTCCTTTCAAGCCGAGGACTCCAGGAAATGAAATAATAGAAAAGGCACCACTTTGAAATGCATCCAGGCATTTATTGTTAGTAAGTGAAAAAGTAACATGAGCATTTAAAGAAAATATTGGCAGATAAATTGGGTTTTAAAGAAAATATAATTGGATATAATTTCTGCTTCATTCAGTTAGATATTTATTGTTTTATTGACTTATTTTCTTTTATTTATAATAAGAAGCTTAAGCTGAAATTTAATTTTGTTGATATAAATATACGTTTTCATAGAAAATTTGGCGTTTAAAAATGTTATCTAAGACGTTACTGGCTTTGATAAAAGCACGCAGCTTTTGCAAGGGTTTGTTTTATGTATTTCCATTCTCAGTAAATATGAAGTAGTGTATATAATCATCATTATCATAACAATTAGCATTATTCTAATTAATGGGCAGGGCTAATGGCAATGCATCCACGTGGAAAATCAGTGCTTTCTGCATATTTGAGTTCTTCCCACAGTTTTTGCTGAGATCTACAGAATTTGAGCTTCTCCTTAGGAAAAACCCTACCCCGAGCAGCGGGCTGCCAAGCCTCCGTCCCTTTTGGGGCGAAGATGCCGCCTTTTCCCTGCGATGGGCTGGGGACGGAGGTCTCATTTTCTTAGCAGCCAGACAGACTGAATCGGCAGCACCATCGGAGGCAGACGCTTTCCATTAATCTTCATGGAGAGGGCCGGCCGTCAGGAGATGTCACCGGCAGGCTGCGGTGCCACCGCTGCCGATGGGACACGCTCCCGGGGTCTGGGTGGCCGGGAGCGTGTGGCGGTGGCCCCACAGAGCAGCGCTGGGCTCCCGGCAGCACCCGCCGAGCCTGCCTGCCCACGTCTGCCCGGCCACGTGAGGTGTCTGCTCTGGAAGCTACTGCTTTTCATACACGAACTCCGGACACAGGGTGTCGAGGGACACGCGGAGCAGCTCAGAGCCGGGGGGTCTCAGCTGTTGGGGGTCCCTGTTTTCCGCTGCCAGGCGGGCGACGACGCGTCCCTGGTGCTTTCAGGCATTGCCACAACTTTCCTGCGTGTCTGTAATTCTGACCTGTCAGAGCCTCCCAGCAGCGCAGCCTCTGCCTGAGCCGTGGGTGCTGCGTGCCACCCATGCCAGACTGGCTGGATACGTCCCCTGTTCTCTCCCTGGGTGTTTCAGCCGGGCGCCGGTGCCGTGTCTCCCTACGGCCAGCGGTGCCCTCGCCGGGGCGGCAGCACCCATGCACCACGGCACACTCGTCGGCACAGCAAACACAGCCGTTTCCGTGGCAACGGGTTTTCCAAACTCTCCTCCAGTGACGAGCTCCCCGGTCACACGCTGGCCTGCGCCCATGGGACATGGGGCTCCCCTGCTCCGCTCCCCCGGAACCACAGTGGGACAGGGACACCGGTGCTCGCCGGAGCTGCTGCCCGGCCACCGCCGCCTGGGTGCTCCCGGGCTGGCCCCTCCCGGTATCAGGAGGACTCACTGGTTTTCAGGGTGTCGTGAGCTCTCCGGTCCCCTGTGGGACACAGCAGCATGACACGCCAGTGAGTGATGGGCTGCGTTTGTCCCGGGGGCTCCCGAAGGTGGCAGGGAGAGCTCGAGCCCCTTCCCCTGCCCTCCCTAGCCCCTCCGACGGGATGACCAGGCACCGTGCCAGCCTGGGGGACCTTTTCACCATGTGAGCGCTCGGTCATTAGGACTGAGAACAGCCCAACTCGTAACAGGGATGCCGCCAAACGACCTCCAGATGGTAATGGCTTTTGGATTCAAACCAGCGCTCCAGAGGTGAAAGGCTGCGTGCTCCATTACCAACCCCCTGAGTCACCCGGTCCCCCTGAAATATGTCATGCACACTTCAAACCTTTCCGTTTTTATAGGCAGATTTAAGTGCTGCACATAACAGCTTATATCAACAACATGCGAAAAAAATGTCCTACGAAGAACAGGCCTGAAACGGTAAATATTTAACAGGTCCTTTCTGTCCTTTCCTTATATGTATTAAAATAATTAGTTTAACAAAGAGGACTTTGTTCCCCTGTGTTTGAGCCACGACGGTGTCTGGCGCAACAGTACAGCTGTAATTCAGTCTCAGGGTTTTGCTGGCATTTATACACGCTGCTTTGAGCTGCTCTCCCAGTTTATAGTGTCAGCAGAACATCTTGATTGAATTACAGCCTTGTATTCAGTTAGGAGCCATGTATTATTCTAGATGCAGTTGAGTTGTAGGTATCTGTCTCTGCTTATTTGGGGAGATAGACCCTCAGGAAAATCAGGAGACCAGATGCGGGATGGGTGCTCCCGGCCCTGGCGCCGCGTGGCAGAGAGCCCCGATGTGCCTGCCTTGCCCACAGCGGCTTCGGGCAGGCGGGAGGGCAGCAGCTCACCCCGGCTGCAGGGCGGCAGCGGTGAGCTCCTGCCCGCTGCCCCGGCAGCGCCCGGCACCCTGCACCCACCAGGCATGCGGGGACCGGTGCCGGGCACTTGGTGGCACTGCCTGGTGTCCTTTCCTCCCACTGCCGGTCCCAGCCTCCTAAATATGCCCGCTCGGGGCAGGCTTTGAAAACAAGTGTCAAACAACAGGTTTCTCACCGGCCTGTTGCGTGCATTTGTTTTCCTCCAGCCAGCCTGAAGCTCAGGCGCTTCCGAGCCGTGCACCAGAGCCGCGGCAGCACGTGCAAAGGGGGTTTGGTGGGTGAGCCCGGCGGCGGGGCCGGGCTGTGTCCCCATGCAGCAGCACCCACCCACGGCAGATCCCCGTGGGACCCGTGGCGGGCGTGGGGATCGGTCCTGGAGAGGAAGCAGCACCTTCGGTGTCCCTGGTGAAGCCTCTGGTCTCAGCCCCTTATTCCGTTCTGAGAGGCAAGAGGAAATCCTGTTCTGCCGCACCATTGGCATGCACCGCCAGAGACCGCCTCTGAAAAAGAGCCACGTCAGTTCAGCTCGCCTCTTAACTCAATTAAAACTAAAACTAGGCTCTGGAAAACAGGATGGGAGGGATGAGGCGTCGGGGAGGGGTCCGGGGTGTGCTGGCGGGAGGGAGGGCAGCACCAGTCCCTGGGGACAGCATGGACTGCGTGGTGCCTGATGTGCAGGAGGGAGGTAGAGGGGACGGAGCCCTGCCGAGCGCCACATGCAGCACCGAGGCTGCAGGGAGCAGCCGGTGGCCTCCGCACAGGCTGCAAGGGGCTGTTGGTGTTCACGAGCTAAAGGGTGGTGGGTTTCCCTCCGTGTCCGGCACGTCCTGCCTGACCCGCTGAGCACGGACTGCCTGGGGCGCATGGCTGCAGGCACTGTACGTGCCTTGCTGCCCTTGAGCACAGCATTTTTTGGAAGCGTCGTGGCTCCTCCCTTGAGAACGGCAGCAGAAGGGCAGCGATGAGGCCGTGGGCTTCGCTACCTTTGCAGGAGGGTAGCGCACGTGCGCGGGGAGCAGCGTGGCTCCCATGCAAGGGAAGTCCCAAGGGCCGCTGGGCGCTGGCGCCGCTTCCTGCCTTTGTCCGCACCCATGCACGTGCCCCAGGACGCGGCGGCAGTGGCCCTCGTCAGCCATTGTTGTAGGAAGGCCCTTCCGCTAATTTGTCTTATTAATCGGAGACAGCACATTGATCAGTCATCGTGAGAGCTGGAGTAATTGCAGACTCAAAATAGCACAGATTTAAATGTTTCAGATGATAATCTCTTGCCTTGGAAATACTCATGCTAGCGTAGCAGCAGGACCAGTTGCTCCGCAAGCCGCTTCCCGGGAATGCCGTGCAGGAAGGAGGGGAAGCCGTCAAGTGAGGCAAGCCCGCGTTTCCAGCTGGGGTGGGGGGCTCTAAAGCCCCACGCTTCGCGGGGACCCGTGCAGGATACGTGGGCGGGTGGCGTGACGGCCCCGAGCCCCGGGGGAGAGCTGCCAACGGAGGCTCTCGGGGACGTCCTGCTGGAGCAGATCCCGCCCGGGAAGTGGCTCCGCGGGCTCCCGGCTCCTTTTATTTCCACCTCCGCCAGCGCCGGCGTGCGGGCACCTCTGCCCTCGCCACGGGAGCCCGCATTAGCTCTGCCTCCGTAATGGGTTTCCTCTCTCATCTGCAGTGCCAACATTTCCAGTAGGATCTATATCTTTCCATAGGCAGTTTGTTTCATCACAGTAACATAATAATGTGCTGAGAAGAGCTCATAGTTGTGAATTAATGTTTAAAAGCTCTCACTTTTGGGTTGTTGAAATGAATGTTAATTTGACAAATGGCAGTCATTGGGATTGAGACGGCATTAACATGGAAATAAGAGTTAACCTCCAGCAGGGCAGATACAAGGTGAGATGAGCAGACGCTGCAGAAGCTGTAGTTTTTCACCTGATGCTCATACTGTAAATACTGCCAGTGTCCTATCTATTTATAGAACTGTAATTTAAAGGCTAGTTCAGGAAAATCTGAATGACATCTCCTTAAGAGAAACAATCGTAGGGTATCTTGGAATATGTCAGGCAGCTCTCTTGCTTTCTCTCTCAAAAATACTCATATGTCCACTAAATCAATTTGCCTTTCTCTTGTAACTGCATTTGCAGGGCCATTCTTTTCCATTTTCTGTCACTGTCATACGCTAATTCATGTCACTCTGCGGCGCAGGAGGGCCCAGCCGCCAGCTCCGCCACACCGACACCGGCATGGCTTGCCTCGTCCCTCCTGGACGTGCAACCAGCTGCCGGGCTGGTGAGGGTCCCAGGGGTCTCAGGCTTCAGGCCGGGGCTGAGGGTCCCACCCCGGCGTGAACGCTGGCCCCTGGGAGCGACTCATCCCATGGATGCGGCTCTGCTCCTCGGGGTCCGGGAAATGAATCTCTGCAAAAGCTGACTACGTACGGCAGTGCACCTTCAGGTGCATCTTCTGTGGTGTTCTTCCTAAGGATTTCCACAAACTGGGGGTTTTATTTACCCTGTTTCCATGCTTTTTCCTCCAGTTCTCACTTAGGGGGAAGGAAGAGACTTTTCAAACAGGAAAAAAATGCAATGCCAAACCCCAGATCTAGATCCACAATGTTTGGAACAAAAAGAATCTTGAATGACACTATTTTTCTGAGAAAATCTTCATTTTGGAATAAGCCATTTTCGTGGAAAACATAATGCAAAAGCAAATGTTTGGCTACTCTACAAATGAATTGTTTCACTTGAGCAGCACACAGTGCCGTGCCTGGCTTGCAGCCCGTGTGTGAGTGCCCGTCCTGGATCCCCGGCACGGGAGGCATCGGAGCTGCTGAGTGCTGGGTATGGCACCGGCGGCGTGCACTGCAGTAGCTGCCACCTCTCTCCCCTTGGCAGCTCTGCTGAGGGGCTTTCCAATAGTTTTTAGATTTATGTCTGTCTTGCAACAACAAAACAGCAGCAAAAACCTCCACCCAAAGTTTTCCTTTTGAGTTTTGACACCAGGCTCTTCTCGCCTCCGTTTTTTCTTCTCTTTGGCCAGGAGATCTCATTCTCTGTGGCAGACGTCACAGCCTCCTTCCCCCGGCCAGGGCTCGGACACAGGGCAGACGCTCCCACGCTGCTGCCTTCGCTGTGGCCTGCAGCCACCCCAAGCCGTGCTGGCGGAGGAGGGCTCCCTGTCCTGGGGCTGCAGTGCCGGGTCCGGCTCCAGAGCCTGCAGGGACACGTGAACGGGAGCTTGATGCTGCCCAAGATCGGGCTCCTTTCCGCACTTTCTGGGGTCCAGAGCTGTCCCCCTCTCCCTGCCTCTCTAGACCAGCACGGGCGGAATGGAGCAATATTTTTGTTGTGAGCAGCAATAACAAGACCAGGAGCTGCATGATGTAACCCTTCCCTCTGCAGAGCAGCTCCTCTGCGCTAGGACAGGGGACACACGGGGGAAGGAGGTGCCCGCTGCCTTGGGGAGACTTTGCGGCACACAAAGTGACGCGAGCATCCTTGGAGAAGAGCCTGCTCTGCCAGCCCCGTGCGTGGCTCTGTCTCCTGAAAGTGCCTGTCCCTGACGCCGGTGCCTGGTGTTTGTGTACATCCACGTCCTTACTCTTCAGCCTGCATTCGTGTGTGCCTAGCGTTTCAAACCAAGATACTGCCAAAGCCCTACATCCTGGGAATAATTGGAGCAGAAAATCCAGGGAAAAAATTCTGAGCTTAGGGCACTGGCTCTTGAGTGAAATTACCCCCACGCAGAGATCTTCTAACAGGACACATACCTGAGTCACTCCCATGTAAACGTGTTTGACTTGCTAGGCAAGCTGACCCATTGAAACAGGGCTCCAACAAGCCACCGATGTGCTGACCGTCTTCCAGGAGGTAACATTTAATTTGTCCCTAACCAAACAAGAAGAGAAGTCCACATCCATTCTCTCCACCTCTGGTTTTGCAGCCATTGTTTTTTAAAAGCGAGGTGAAGATGAGTCTGTAAACCAGACAATCTCAACCCAAAACCAGCAGCTTTTTTTTTTGCAAATTGTTTAATGTTTTGAAATGTTCCTTACATCTCCAGACATAAATATTCTGACTTGCAGCTGGGAAACTTCTTTCCAAGTTGTTTTGTTTGTCAGGTTCAAGTACAAATTTTCAGTCAAAAACGTTCTTTCCTTGACTCTTAATAGTTACTGGCCAACAAATGAAAAAGAGGAAAAGGGAGTGAATTACATGACCTGTCTCTTTTTGTTTATTAAGAACTTCTTTCCAGCCTCTGATTCTTACGGAAATATGGTTTCAATTTTCTCTTTGAATTGTGGATCAAGAAATGTTGCCAATACATATTTTTCTCTGTCAAAATTTCATTTAATCTGGAGTCTGTAGATGTCTTGAGAGCCATGTCTCCTCACTGGGTTATTACCGCGTGCGCCTGTTGTCATGTTAGTTTTCAATTGGAATCACGCTTGTTCCGGAAAGAGGCGCCGGTGCTGGCTCGTTAGCGGAGGAGCCGAGGGGCGAGCACTGGCTCGTTAGCGGAGCAGCCGAGGGGTGGGCGCCGGCCCCTGCCTCCCCTGCGCTGGGGGGATGCCCCGCGCTGTGCCTCACCCCCGGCCCCTTTCCCCCCCGGCCCCGAGCTCTGGGGCGCAGGGCTTGTTGCTGTTTCGGGTTCCCTGCTGCGCCGGGTCCCTGGCTTCCCGGACCCGGTGAAGGAGCACCGGCACCGGCAGGTCAAGGACCCGCCAAAGGCGGCTGCGGAGCGTGGGCGAGCACCCGGGGGAGAGCATCGCTGCTGGGCTCCTGCCCGCTGCGGCTCTGGACGCCCTTTGGCGAGTATCTGAACACGGTTCCTGGATGCGACGCTGGGCTGCAGGACCCGCGGGCGCAGCTGCCGCTCCCTGGGTAGCTGTTGCGATGGAGTCCCTGCACGCCCTTGGATTTGGCTCCGCGCGATGGGCAAATGCGGCTGCCTCCACCGGGGCCGTTTGGCCACGCGTCCGTCGTTAGTCCCAACGCGAACCTGATGGTCTTTCACTGTTTTCTGGTCATGCATGACGCACACAAATTCCTCTGTAAAGGTGTGAATGGCCTCACAGAGACAAACGTCTAGTTGAGGATGTGGTAATTTTGAGTTTATCCAGACCAGGGCTTTTTTAAGAAGTTTGATGAAAAAGAATAATTTTAAAAGGTGACCAGCATTCCTTCGCTTGCTGGGATCATGCCGCCCCGCTGGGTGCTTCGGAGCGAATCAGGTCCATGAGACAGTGTCACCCACCTCGCCGAGGGTGAGCACCCTGCAGCAGCCCGCTCCCCTGCAAGAGGCAGGGAGTCCTTATAGCCTGGCCATGGCTGCAACACCACATACAAAACCCAAACACACAAACGGCAACAGCGGCTACGGCTGTGACAATTTATTCCCTCTGTTATTATGACTTCTCTTGCAGGATTACAGTTTCTCAAGATATTGCTCTGGCCAAGCGCTTCTCTTGCATTGTGAAGCGGCACACTCCCTTGCAGTTAGTTGTGGCTATTTCAGACTTTCAAAGGATTAACCTTTCCCATCTAAATGAGAAGAAAAGGGAAGGAATGCCTCACAGCCTCTCCCCATCCCCTGAAAAGAGCCGTTTCTGATGGAACTGGAATGCTGGAAATAATCCAGAGGAATTCAGAAAATGAACCTGTCAGAAGAATATTTTAATAAACCTCCTTTTTCAGCCGCAGTATCAACAACTCACACTCTTCCCTTGTCATCTGAAGGAAGCCCAAGCAGCCATCAGAGAACAAAACCAGCGGAGGGGCTGGACCCCATAGGGCTGCGGAGGTTTCCCGGGGCGTAGCTGTGCCTCTGTCTCTTCCCCTTCAGCACTCGGAGGTTACAACACGGTGTATCGTGCTGCTAAACTGCATGTGGGACTTTGACTGTAGACCTTCACGAGGGACTCTGCAGAGGCTGCACCAGGCGCGGGTGCATCCTCCCGGTGCATGTGAAAGGCGTGGGGACGCAAGTGGGCTTCCCCTGGAGCTGCTTTACAGATGGGGGAACTGTGCTGGGTAGGTGCCAAACCGGGTGCGACGCTGCTCCCTCCTTAACGGTGCTCCGGGTGTCTGTAGGTGCTGGCAGGGCTAGGGCAGGTCTGACACCCGTCGGGTCTCGTATCCGGATGAGGTCTGTAGTGCGGTCCCAGGCAGAAGGTTCAGCAGCAACGGGTAACAGCCACGGCTTCCTGGGCACTGTGTCAGCCACGTCACTGGCCCAAATGGCCATATCTAGCAAACGGGCCGGTATTGCAACAGCGCTGGGAAGCTGCTGACATTGCTCCGCTGGCCACAGTGACCCTCAGCAAACCACCCGGGTCTTCCCAGCGCGGGAGCTTGCAGGACTTTCCCTGCAGGGAGCGGCAGCCTGGCCGTGCAGCCGATCCCGCCGGCCCCGCGCAGCGCCTGTGCCTCATGGGGCTGGGTTGCCAGCATCAGAGCTGCCACAAGCGATGAGGCTCTCGAAGACAGGCAGGCATCCCGGTGTGCTGTGCGGTGGGGCAAGAACGTGACTGACACGTGAGCAGAGTGCATTAAAGCTGTTCGTTTCATGCTACTTATTAGCAAATTTTCTCCCACTTCATCCTGTTTCTCGCACGCTGCCTGTGCAAAGGTGGTTCTCTTTATAAAGCCGTCTTTCTCATTGTCCACATTGCTTTTAACTGACACGTTTTAAAGAGAAATCAGCAGAGGCTGCATTAGATGAAATGTATAATGTGGCAGCAATTTGCAAAGTATGGCTTCTAAAATAGACCTTTCCATCTGCAGAGATTCAAAGATCCTAAAGAAATCCATGAAGCAGAACTGCTGGAAGAGGGGCTGGCTGACCACGGGCAGCAAATTAGCCGTGCATGTGCCGTGTAATGTGGGAGCAAGCAAATATTGGGGTCACATGAAGAAGCACCACATCAGAGAACAAAAAAAGTAAAAGGAGCTCTACAGGGCTGGACAGAACTGTATTTGTTGCATTTAGTCCTGGATACCTGATAGTTCAGAGTTAGATACTTCAGAGAGGATCTAAAACTAAAAAAAAATGCTTTGAAGCTGCAACAACTGGTCTACCAGAACACCAGAAAGCGAGTCTGCTTGCGCTTCTGGGTTTGGATGGCGTCTGGGAAGGACGCAACGGGAAAAAGCAAACATCCACCCGGCTCTGCCAGGCAGGCAGGGAGCACCCGAGAGCTGCAGGGATGCCCTTCGCACTGCTGCGTCGGGCTCGGGGCTCTCGGGGTGGGGAGAGCAGCAGCGGCGGCGGGAGAGCACGATCAGGAGCAGACGGAGGACAGGGCTGCCTCGTGCCAAAAGGAGGAAACATCAGCCCCGAGCGAGGCGCCCGGCCGCTCCGGCCTGTGCCCATCTAGACGAGCCGTTGAGTGTCTCGGTCCTCGCACGGAGCCGTGTCTCATCTGGGAGATCAGTTGTGTAAGAAGCAAGGTATCTTTATCAGTTTGGAAATTCATTTCCTGGTGTCGAGGCTGTGAGGACGCGAACAGATAAACTGGGAGGCTTCTCCTGGCAGAGTCTGCGGCAGAGCCGGGGATGGATAGAAATGTCAGTCACTGTCAGAGGGGAAGACGCCCGTCCCTCTCTCCCGCAGGAGGTGTCCTGGGGCGGCAGGAGCCGCTCAGCTGGAGCTGGCGTTGGCAGCGACGGCTGGGATGGGGCCGTGGCCAGGCTCCTGGTGGCAGAGAGCTCTCCCCAGCCCGGGGGAAGAGAGAGCAGGCGTCCATCACCTGCCTGGCAGAGCGGCGCTGGGAGAGGCCCGGAGGGAAAGGCCACCCTGGGGCTGGCCTCGGTGCGGCTCGTCGGGTTGGCAGAAAGCCAGGGCTGCAGGGACGCCTGGGGTGCCCCGAGCACACGCTGGAGGCTCCCCCGCTCCCAGCGTTTCCTTACCCGTGCCTGGACGGCCCCGCGCCATAAATTAAAGGGGAGAATCTTGAAGGAGGCTTTAATCAAAAGTTAGGAGTTGCAGCCAGCATGTCACAGTTCCTCATTAGATTGCCATTATAATGCTCTGTAATTGGAAAGACGTTAATATTGACAGTGTTGTGAAGAATGTCCTGCTTCTCCTTGCATGCGTGCATTTGATAGAGTTGAATAATGGAGCAGATATGATGGATTAGAAAAATCCCCCAGTTAAGGTCCCTAATTATAGAGTTTTACCTGCCCAATTAAGGTGGAGTACTTGAGAAAAAACTAGACACTGACTCTCTCCAGGCACCCAAGTGCTCCGTGAAGTACCAGCAGCCACAGCAGCCCTAGACCGGAGGATTACTGGAACTTTATCCTACTTGAAATGTTGCCTTCCTGATGTCCCTGCAGTATGAAGCTAAAATCCGCTCAGAGGCTGAAGTAGTACCAGCAAGTCCTGCTCCTCGACACGGTCTAAGCTGCACAGCTATTTTACCCTGCCTGGATGTGGATTCAAGAAGCAGGAGTAATTTAAAACAGCCCCCACCGTGCCCCACAGCCCACGTTTCCTTTGCCCTTTTTTAACAAATCCGAGTGATTCTGGGAGGAAGAGCCAGCGGCTTGGCTGGCGTGTCGGACGGAGGTGCAGGCAAAACGTTTCAGTGGCAGGACCCGCTGCCCCCACCGCCGGGCAATGCAGCAGGAGCAGGGGCTTTACATTGCTTCTCCGGACAAGAAATTACAATTTTTCTTTCTGGCTTTGGAAGACGTTTTGCAAAATTTGAAGCCAAAAAGGCCACATCAGACCTCGTCAGAAGGGGAAGCATGTGAAGTCGTGCTGCTCGGCTGGGGGGAGCACAGAATGGGGCTGGGCAGGATGTGGGGCACGGCAGCGAGGAGCCCCGCTCCCCGCCATGCCGGCCCCACCACGCACCCGCCCGGCGCTGGGCTGGAAACCCCCAGCAAGGCTGACGGAGCCGTGCCGGCTCCCGGGGACCCGGTGCTTCAGGGCTGCAGTACGGACCCTGAGCGAGCCCAAAGTCTTGAAAATTCAATATCTTAGGCACACATGAGATACAATTTTTTGAAGTAAATAGTAATTTAGCTGTCTGCAGCCTAAGGATGAATCGTGGCAGTTTTCCTTTAACCATCTTTAAAAAAAAAAAGGCAGTGTTGGTCCCAGCGGGGCCGGCGGGTGACACCCGCAGCGCCCGCTCGGTGACACCTGCCACCACGAAAGGGCAGGTACGGCGGCACAGACCCCGCTCACCTCACTTCTGAGGAGCAGCCGTCTTGCTACTGTAGAGAAAATTTTAGTATCCAAGTCTCCCTCTAATCCCTCCCTGCAGTGGCAGGACAATTATCCCATAAATTAGGAAATAAATATTCTGCTTGGGCTCTGGAGTTTGTAACTGTTTACCCAAGGTGTGCTTTCTTCTCCAGAGATATTCCTGCAAGGCTGCTGAGGGATGGAGACGTGCCTGTGCTTTTTTCTTTGCCCCTGCCTCCCTTTCATCTGCTCTTGTGATGAATTGTAGGGAAAAACTGCCCAAGCCCGTCTGTTTTGGCTTAGATCAGCTTTTCTTCTCATTATAATTTAAGTCTTTAAGGGTCTTCAGTAGGAGCCTGTAAAAGTCAGATCATTCATTCCTGTTGACGCCATGTGTTTCATGGCCATTCGGGCCGTGATTCATGCGGCGGTGCCCGGGACGCGCCTCCTTTGTGCCGCGGCAGAACAATGCCTTTGTGTGCCGGGCTGGCGCGCCCGCGCCGGGCGGCAGAGAGTTAAACAGAAAAATCTTGTAATAGCTGAAAACTATGGATTGAGCAAAATCTCCCTGTCAGCTCTCTGTGATTTTGCTGAGAGCACTTGGACATGCTGGCATTGGATTTACAAATTGAAAATCATTAATAATTCTAACCAGGCTGTGATAAATCTGAGATCAGTCTCGATGAACCTGGACACCATTTCATAAATCAAAAAGATTACTTAGGAATTTTTTAAAATCTGACGTCAAAATGTCATGGTTACTAATGGTTTTTGTAGATCTCTTACAGTGATATATCATTTATCTACGCTACATCTAAAATGTGACACCAGGGCAGAAATGTGATGTCTTTAATATCATGAATACATTTTATCCCATAATAAAGGTATTAACAACTTCTTGCTGTGACTTGTACTTGAAGTTCTGCGCCTGATTTAGTGCTATTGTTATCATATTAACTGTTTTCCCCCCAAATATGTGCAGGCAAACTGTTGCTTATTTTGTGTGGCGACGGGCTGACGACCCGCCGAAGCAGAGGAGGGGATTCCTCGGCCCAGGCTCTTCTCCCCGGCTCCCCACCTCCCTGCTGCCCCGGGGACCCAGGGCACCGCTGGCTCCCGCCGCGCCGGCACAGCCTCCTCAGCCCTGCCCTGGGTGCTGCTCCGCAGGGATGCTCGGCAGGACCGCCTGCTCACAGGGTGACCTTCTGGGACGAAGGCTTGTCTTCCTGCTGGGATCGCAGGGCAGCGAGGGCAGGAGGCCGGGGGTGCGCTGGGGGTCCCAGGCGCAGCCACAGTCGATGGTCTGCTGCGTCTGACCAGCCTCCGGCTGCGGCAGGGCTCTGCCCCTCTCGCTGGCTCCTCTTGCAGGGGCACACGCTGCTGGTGAGTTTTGCCAAGGAGGGGTCACCAGCAGATCTGCGTGGTTTGGCAGGCCGGCACAGCTACCGCAGCGTCCTGCCATCTCCTTCCTAAGGCGTAAACACGGAGCTGTTTGGCAAGGAAAGGGCAGGATGGACCTGAACGCCTCGCGGTGCCGGTAAGTCGTGGGAGCACAACAGGACGCTATTCAGCACGCGGCCTGGGTGAGCATCAGTGGTAGGGACGTGCGACACAGTGCCGAGAAAATGCCAGAGCCAGGATGGAGCTAGCAAGCAGGCATGGCTCACAGCAGAGTTTTGTTTTATATTGGTTCTTACAGAATTTTTCCACTCCTTTTAAGTGGGCTGTTCTGAGAGAAGTTTACGAGACTTATGGAATAAAAACCCAGCAAATAACCTCCAGAAAATACCCTTCAAACCACTCCCCCAACTGATTAATGAAGCTAATGCTAAAAAATATCACTGAAGATGTAGGTAAGGTCTAAAATAAGGGAAGAAGCTGCATCTATGCCACTGCTTTGACTCTGGAATCAAGCACAAATGTTATTTTGCACAGACTGGTTTGGATGCCCTGATCTCCTTGGTGAAGCTCAGTTTTGTGCTCCAGGACGGCTTTCTATTTCATACCACACGTTGTGTTAGCTCTGACTCCAGGGCACAAACAAAAACCTTGAGGCGGTGGAAAGTCTGCTGGAAGCAAGCGGCAGCTGAAGGTCTGGGTTTAAACTCACCCTGAGCACACGTAAACCTAGTCTGGCAACTCAACAAACCATTAACATATCAAAACTTAGTGTTAAAAGAAGGCCTAACATCGTGGAAATGCTTTTCTCATGTTGGAAGCAGCTCCCTCTGTGCTCGCATTGCAAATGATGTCGGTGTGCAGAGGATCTGCGTCCCAGGCATCCGCACAGAGTTAGGCAATGCTGAGGCTGGTTTTGCTCAGCCCGGTGCGTGCGCAGGTGGACACGTACGTGTGTGTTCCCACGTCTCTCCACTTCTCATATTGAACCTTCAGTGCCTGCTGGCATGGGAAAATGCATATGCCACGGATGCTATAGCACAGTACAATGCAACTTCCTACAAAGGATTGTTGTTTTATAAATGACTTTTGGAGACTTTGCTGTAAAATGTTACATTGCTTTGGTGCATTCTTTTTAAAAATGAATAGTTCAACTGTTAAAATTTAAACAGTCGGTCCCAGTCTCTTCCCAGTGAGTCAGAAACACGCTGCAGGAGCATACAGCCTCCAACGCTCCAGGCATAGCTGAAGAGCTATCAGAGCCTAACAGGTAGCTGAGGAATTTAAAGCAAAGCTTTATGGGGAGAGATTACATTCAGAGGTGAACAAATGGTGGTACCAAGTCTATGCAAAGCAAGTGACAAAATGTAAAAATCCTCCCCACATTTTGAAGGAAAATATATCTTTCTTTCTGTGTGGTTCCCATGAAAAATAGGCTTTTTTATTTCCTTTTTTCATGCTAGGAAATTAATATTTGCCTTTAAAAAAGATTTGGTGGAGGTTTGCGTGAAGGTCATTAGCAATCTCACTGGGGAATAAAGGAGGGAGTGATTGAAATCTGCACGGGTTTGTTACTCATTTGTGGCTTTGCTTTACACGTAACATTTTTATTAAGAAAATAATACTTTGGGGCTGGTAATTGTGTTGCCAGCTGGGCCGGGGAGGGGAGAGGAAGAAAGCAGAGCACTGAAACCTACTATTTATGTCCCTGCTAGGTACAATTCCAGGCAGGTATATATATGGTAAATCTCCTTGAGCTGTCCCCAAAGTCACCCTGAAGTGCCGCAACTCTTCCTGGTGTTGAGCACGTTCCTCTGGGGCTGCAGCTTCGTGGCGGGGCCGAGGCAACCGGTGCCGGTGGTGGCACGGCCAGCCCCGCTGTGCCACACCGGGCACCGCGGCGGGTGGGCAGCCGCAGCCCCAGCCCTGCCCGACGTGACCGGAGGGGTGGGCGCTGGAGCAAAGCGGGGTGCTGGCTGCACAGACCTCCATCCCCTGGAAGGGGACAAATAACCCCAGGCCCTCCTGGAAACACCAGGCACTTTCACAGCAACTTCTGTTTGTCAGGTAGTAAGGTCACCTGTTTCTGTCCCGTTTAACCCCAAAATACCCGCGGTTAGGATTCCAGCTGTAAAACCCTGGTATTGCTTGCAAGTCTTCTTAAAAATTAGCATAGCACAGAGTAGATACAATCTGAAGTTGGCTTGTAAAATCTTTTGGAAGGATCATTAAGGGTATTTCATTATCTCCATATTGCCAAGGTCAGGCTGTCCATATTTCCTCTTTAGTGCTGCGATGGGAATATGCTGCGACTGTGGTATAATAGACCAGAAAATGTCCACACTGGGAATGATGGTAAATCAATAAAAACTCATCAATATAACTCCCACTTTCCCAAGGTACTGCAAACAGCCTCAAGTTTGTAATTTACTTACGTATCTTCACCTTTTTCCCAACATTTTTTACACCAACTTCTGAACTTTTTGTCTGTGTAAAATCTTTATGAGAGACAATATATATAAGGGATAAAATGCTTTATTGAAAAGATTATTGATTTTTTCGGCCAAGCTGCTTGTGCAGCAGCTCCACGCCGCTCTCCCAGCAGGGAGATCTAAATTTGAGAGGGGCTGAGGCAGCCAGGTGGGAGGCAAGCAGATGCGGGTATGGCAGCACCGCGGGAGGGCCGGGGAGAGCACCTCCTGCCGCCCGCCCACCCGAGAGGGGAGAACAAAGGTTTGCAAAGCCAAAGCCACGCTGCAGAAGGGAGAGGGAGAAACGCGCAGCTCTGGCACGGAGAAGAGGGTTACGCATCTCGCAAGACTGATCGTTAATATTATATTATGGCTGTGCACTGTGCTGTACAACCACCTAAGCAATACCAGACATGCTTTAGCCCTGCTTCAGTGTGCTTCCTCCCAAATCCGCACTGCCTGAACACTCAGACCAAGCCCAGAGCCAAGGTGGCTGCTCTTATCCCGCACGTCCCATGGTGGAAGCGGGGAGCAGCGGCTGACAGTCCCCACAGTGCTGCTGGGACTCAGGCATGTGCCTCGAAGATCAGAACAGCGCTTGGGCTCTTTAGGAGCCTCAGTAAAACCTCGAGCAAATGGAAGCTGAGGGGTGGTTGCTCCTTCTTTCTCCATAGCACCTTGCTTACACCCTTCCTTCTTTCTTCTTCCATTTCTCAATCTTTTTATTCATCTACTTTCCTCCCTTTTTTCTACTCTTCACTTACCTTGGGAAAAAACCACAACCTAAAAGCATAAATACACTCTTTTTTAGGCTGACAAAAGGACATCCTCCTCATGCAGCATATCCTGCCATGGACAGCTGGACAATGGCTCCCGGTTCCTTCCCCGATGCTCACAGAGCCACGGTCCCTGCGGACACGGGCACGAGGCTCATGGGGTGCCGGGTGTCTCGGCTGGCGACAGGGAGGGCTGCAATAGCGCACACGATCCATTCTGATTCCGAGAATGCTGAATTCTTTATTATGAGCCAACCACTGAAATAAAACCAATCCCATTTTATTAAAAGCCCAAAGACACAATTAGATCTTGCAGATTATGCAAATGATGTGTAGCCCTCTGACTGTTGGCAATTTGCCGCATAGACCTCTGTGCTGCAGCGTTTGGGAAGCCCTGTCTGAACACCGGTTAGAGACCCTTACCCCCTTGCATAGCTCTGGAGCCTGAAGCCCTGATAAATATTCCACAAAATATGAACAGCCTATTTTCTCTTGCTACTCTGACCTTTTCCCCAAGATGTTAGAATGTATTTTTTTGCCAGCTACTGTATGCTTATCCCCAGGGGTCAGGGACCTACAGGGCTCTATTAACTGTCAGTGGGGTTTTTTTCCTGATGTCTGAGTTTACCCATAGCTAAGCTAATGTACTGAAGAGAGTCTTGGCAGGGGCAATAGACACCGTGTCACCGAGGGCATAAAGGCCAAGGAGCGGATGGAAAAACCTGGCGGTGAAACTTAATCAGCAAGTAAAGACCTGAAGCCAGACTGCATTTGATCGGAGGGACCCCACAAACACCTAGTGCAAACAGAAGCGGCTGCTTTCCCTTTCCCCCGCTGCAATTTGGCACCCTGGCCCAGAGCCGGCAGCCGGCAGGCAGAGGGGTGCCGCCACCGGTGCTTGCCCGGGACGGGGAGAGCCGCAGCACCCAGAGCAGCATCCTTGCGCAGAGCGCCCAGCTCTCGGCTTTGGGGTTGCTTGCAGTGCTCAGGCACTCGTCTGGGGGATAAGTGCCTTCTCTCATTCTGTCCTCTATTTTCTCATTTTTGACTTTTATGGTTTTTCATTTACAAGTCTAATCAGAGAGAGGCAGCAGGATGGAATAGTGCAATCATTCAACATAGATTAACAATAGAGTCAATGGCCTACAAGTGTTTGCAGCACCCCCCAATGCAAGCTCCTTCAGCACCGAGCCAGGAGAGACTCTAGGAGCTAAAGCAGAAAGGAGCTGCAGATACAGAGCTATCGCTTGGAGACCTTGGCTAAGCACGCCTGCCTTCCAAACGGACCAGCATCTCCTCCAGGAGCTCCCCTTGCAGGAAGTTTTCAGGCCAGACAGCAAAGGCAAGGGAAGCAGCTCATTTCATCTGTTTTGGAACAACTTTAAACGCCGCCACCGCTGCGGCCACAGCCCAGGCAAGCTGGCCTGGGGGCAGCTCGCTGGGGGTGCCACTAACCCAGATCCACCAAGGCTGGATCGGTGCATTGCCGACCAGACCCAACCGCAGCCGTGCTCTTACAGCACACGCTGCCACTGCGAGCACAGCTTCCCAAGCTGGGAGTGTTCATGCCGGTAGTCCTGAATATACCCTCAGGACTGCTCTTCACAGCTCTACAACCACACAATCTAGGTTTTAATCTCCAAACCCAATTTTTTTTCAGGAAAGAAATAATCTAGTTTAATCATATTGGTAAGAACGCACTGTTTGAGTGTGTAAATCCCTGTCAGTGAGATCCTGAAGAACCTAACACCCAGGTGAGGTGTGTAATTTCAACCCACTGCAAAAGTAATTAACAGCACAATTCAGCAAAGCATTAAAAACCTGGGTTTTGTGTTGTTTTATTTTAAGCACTTGCGTAAGCACCTTATTGAATCAAGACTTAACACTGCGTATCATTCCTCCACGCAGGGCTGGCATAGCCGATATTCCACTCGGCTACGAAACAGCAGCACGTTACAAGGCGAGCCTCCTGGCAAAGCACCGTGCTGGTCCTGAGCCCTGGTGCCCTGGGCTGCGCCATCGCTGCGGCTCTGCCCATCCTGCTAAGCCATCCCACTCTCTCTTGACACAAACTGGCTTTCCAAGCCTAACAGGCTATAACTAGGTTTTTAAGAGCAGTCTAAAGTTAAAAATAGTTGGCATTTTGGAATTGACTGCGAGGTAAAATTCAAGCTTCCACTAGGTTTGTTAGCCATCGGAAAGTATTTTGAACACGGAAGTGTGCAAAACATGATTGCTGCTAAAGACCACAGCTGGAAAAAATATGTCACATTTTTATAACTGCTGTATACCTAATAAAATATAATAGATTTACTATCAGTTGAAGAATAGATTGGTAAACACAGTAAATTAAATCCTATGATGAAGTTTATTAAACTTCAAGGCAGTGCCTACTGAGACAGGAAGACGAGAAGTTATTGGAAATTCTGAGCCTGCCATCTTCGTTTTCCATGTTATTTTAAACTGTTGTTACCCAAAAAGGGGCAGGCTATGGTACCTGAATATATACAGACACGCCAGCTCCATGATGCGACTCACTATGCCTGGCCCATAATTTACCAGCTTTAACCCTCCTGTGAAATGACATCTATATAAATATTGTTAATAGCACTAACATAATGTTAAGTCAGGTTTTACTGGACTCCCTCATACACCCTTTGGATTTATTAGCTATAGGATTTGAAGTAAATTTTTATTAGCCCAAGTTAAACCCAGCTACCATGGGCTTGGCATTTGGGCTTTCTTTCCCCCATCCTTCTTCCTTTATCTGAGCTTGGGCCCCCTTTTCGCAGCCCAGCGCTTCCTCCCTCAGACCGAAATGTCCTCGGATAAATCTTACGGAATGAAATATTTATTAATTTTCCTAACCAATGTTGATCTCATAAATTACCAGGACTTTTTCATGAAATGGTTATTAACATCCATGGCTGTATGTTAATGGCTTATTGACCAAATATGGGATAATTAGACCCTAGGAGCACTGGCCACTGTGATCTATGAGAAGCAAATTTGGCCCTTATTACACCAATGACCTATTTAATATCTACTGATGAATTTAAGGTAGAATCACGGGCAGAATTTGTTTCAAGGAGCTGCCCTCCAACTAATGAGCAGAAAGATTCTTGTATAAAATCTATTGATCCAGAAAAAAATATTAGCAAAAATCATTTTTTGTAACTGGTGATTAATTGGCTAAATAAGCGTTAGACTGAGATACACCAAGAAACCACTGGTAACCAGATATTTCCTGGGATTAACAAAACAATGAGTCTGTTTGACTAGAGGGCCCTGCCTTCTCTCCCAGCTTTGAAGGATTTAGGTCCTGATTTATACTATGAAGATTTATACTAATATTTTTAAAGAATTTAAACATTTATCCATGCTGCAGTTTCAGGAACAACTGTTTAGACGTGCTGCAAATAAGCAAGCTGTGTTTGGTTTAAGTTGCTAAGCATGCTGTATATTTGAAATGGGAGAGTTAGCATGCTGCGCACTGCTCAAGGAGACCCTTTCCTCTGTCATCTCACAGTATTTAAAATCAAATTAAAGATAAAATAAAAGGAATCAAAGCAAAGCCAGAAAGGAAGGAATACAATTTGTTTGAAGTACTCTAGCTATAGCCTCGTTGCAGGCAGGATGCACAAGTCTGAATGCAGTTTAAAAATTAAGCTGGTGATGTTTTTGTGAATACAAAAAAATCCCCCAGCTGATCCAGCAAACTAATTTGCACTCCGGTCCTCTGACCCAGAAAGGCTTCTCTAGAAGTGTACGTACTTGGAATTGTTACAGGCACATCGCAATCAGTGGAGAGGACTTATTTGAATGCCTCATTGTTTTGGATCCAAAGAAATGCAATATAAGTAACGGTACATGTTTGCGTGGGAGCTGACGGCTCCGCGGTGCTGTGCCTCGCTGGGCGCTCCCACCCGGGCTCCCCTTCCACAGCTCATTGCTTAGTCCAGCTCCTAAAGCCCGGCTCTGGCTGCTTACCCAGTCCGCCTGCTTCTCTCACAGCCTGGAGCGTCACAAATGAGGAGAGACTGGTTTGGCAGGTCATCGCGGAGATCCTGTAACACAACTGATGAGGGAGAGGAAACAATTTATTGCCCCAAATAAATGCTGTAGTTCCAAATATCAGGCAGCTACCACTCTTCTTATCCCACTCAGTATAACTTTTAGGTCCTATGCAACCGCTAACAGTGATTTTAAACTCTTTCTCCCTGCCAGATTCAGCTTCTCTGTAAGAAGGGGTAAACCCAAGAAGGGATTAACTGATTGCTGCAAACAGGAGCGCTGCGAGTTCTCACAATTCAGACCTTGCCAAAGCTCCAGGACACAACAACAAGTAATTTTAACCTCCATTGAGTTTAAAAAAAAAAAAGAAAAAAAAAAAAAAAGAAGTCTTCCACAGCAGTTCCTCCATCAAGGCTGCACGAAGCAGAGCTTCCCGGGGTCAGGACAGGCTCAAGTTCCCGGCTGAGGCTGGGCTCAGCACAGCGTGCCCGCGCCTGCTGGGGCGTGGAAGCCCTGCAGACCCCGCGCCGGGAGCCTCCGGTGCTCGGACACGCAGATTACTGCAGCAGTGCATCACTGCAGATAAAGTAAATCCAGTAATAAATATGGAGTGCAGGAGTAGACTGCAAGGAGTAATTCACAATAGCTATTGTACCTCTCCAATTCACTGTAGTAGGAGAGATTGCCTGGAGGTAGACAGTGGAAATATTAGAAGGTGAAATAAGAAGGAAGTTTCCCTAACTGAGCTGAGGAGAAGCTTTATAGGCTAATGAAGGGACAGATGACACAGACAAAAGAAAAATACCACAAGAGATAAAAAGGAAGAATTAATGTATGAAAAATGAAAGCAAGCAGATTAAAAAATAGAAAGCCACCAGCACTCCCTTTGCTCACCTATTATTCCCTAACTACAGATAAGAACCCAGGGGCTGCAGTCAGACACACTGTTTTAATCATTTTTATACCCTTTTCCTGCTTCTTTTGCCCTCTCTCAAGGAATCTACTAACAGCCATCACCAGAGACAGACGGACAGACAAGCAACGCACCCAGGACTCTAGGTGTGCCTGGCAGAGATGCCCATAGGTATCATCCCAGCTCAGGGAACCTGAGGCTGCAGCCACCACTGCTGCTCTTCCTCCATCCACCTCTTCCTCAGCTGCACCGGGAACACAGCCAGCCCCCATTTGGCTGAAGGGCTTTTAATAGCTCCCCCTCCCCGATTGCTTGACTGCAGGCAGCTGAAGAGAGCATTAAGCACAGTGACTCGTGCAGGACCAGGGATGACACTATCTGGGGAGGAGGAGGAGGAGGTGGAGGAGATGGCCTCTGAATCTAGCCCAGGTACAACCAAAATAGCAAACGTGATGAGAGCACAAGCGGCAGGGGCTGCCCCAACACGGGACTGTGAGCCTTCCAATGCCAAGGACAACCGAGACCGAGAATGTTGAAACCCTGCTCCCCAGAGCAGAGCGAGGATGTCCCGGGCCCGGTCCTGCAGCTCCCATCCTTGCACCGCCTGACCGAGCATCCGCTTCACGCTCGGTTTCCTGCACGGAGTTTTATTACCAGCCAGCGAACACCTAGATTTAAAAATTAAATACAAAGAAAAGAAAAACATCTTCCTTTCCACTCTCTATTGAGTTCAAAAGGAAAATGCTGTAGATCTTCCCTGTTTTCTCGCAAAAATGGTGTCACTTTTGAAATGGATCACCTGGCTGCGCCAGGCTCTGCGGTTGCAGAGAATTCCTCTCTCCCTGCCTATCCCTGCCGGCCTGTGCAATGCTGCCTCCCGATACCGCTCCCACCCGAAATTCCCTCTTTCTTCTTGTGACAGGGTGTAAGAAAGAATAGGTGCAGATTTTAACCTCTATAATAGACACTAAATCACATATATTTGTTTTCCTCTATGCTGGGAAAATGTCCCCGAGGAAGCATGTTAAATTTGGGCTTTAAAAGCACCAATTTAGCTATTATGAGTTTTCTATGGTTTTTCTATTCAGGGAATGTTTGGCTTGAATACAGTATGTAGGAGAAATAAGATCAGCTCAACTGTTTTAAAGCTGATTGACACCTTGGGTTTTTTCCCTTGTAATCTGAAGCGAAAGAAAAAAATATAAAGGGAACCAGACACTCATTTAAAAGAAATTATTTCCTTGCCTACAGTCCCTGATCAGGGCTGCCTGTGCAGGGAGAATGAGATCTCATAAAAAGCCTTTCGTGGGTTCTTTTTCACATCATTTCGGTTCAGGTTTTGGTGGCAGATGAACTGTATTTCATCAGAGTTGAGAGGAAATTCAAAGTGAAGTTAAGGAAGTTGCTCTAAATGAGAAAAAAAATTCCCAACAAACCCTTTCATTCTAGCTTAACGTATCAGCCAAATCAGGAAACAGCTGTAGCAGAAATATTGTTTTTAATAATCGGAGAAAGCAGCGGAGACGCAGCTTTTGTTGGAACAGTGACCCCCAATGGCGAGCGACACGGGCTGCCGAGGATGAGTGAGGAGACCCCGGCCAAGGCGGAGGAAGAAGGTCTTGCTGGAAACCTGGCCGGGGCACGCCGATGGCCCTTGGGGCCCGTCACCTCCCTGCCCGCAGCACCCACCCGCCCGGCCCTCGCCCCCGGCCGGCGGGGGTCACGGTGGAGGCAGCCCCAAGCCCCGCTGGCTCCTTCTGGGGATGGAGCTGCGTGGGGACATGTGGGCCGGCGGCCTTGCGCCCCCTCGGGAAGTTTCCTCTGTGGGGGCTCTGGTGGGCATGGAGCCCCCCGACACCTTGCCTCCAGCTTCCAGCTTCCACCAGAGCTCCCGTTGCCTGTGGAAATTTTGCTTGGAGCTGGGAAGACGCTTCAGGCGGGGTGGGTGAACCTCGGGACAGCACGCCAGGCATGAAACGACAGCACGGGGTTAGAGGGAAGAAGTCCCGCAAAGCGGGTGCCAGGGTGTCCCCATCGGCTCAGCTGCCGTCAGGAGGGCGAGGGGGGCCTGACGGGAGCAGGGGCCATGGTGGCTCATGGCCAGTGTGGAGTGGTGGGGTGGCCCCAGGAATAGCACTTGGGGGGGCTCCTGGCACAGAGGCTCTGCAGGAGGCAGCCCCAACGTGGGGAGCCCAGCCTCGTCCAGAGGCCAGGTTTCTTGCTGATGGGTGGGGGAACCTGCTCCTGGGGGGGCACAGAAATGCCCCGTTGCTTCTGCAGCACGGCGAGCACACAGCCCGAAGCCTGAGCGGCAGCGCACGCTCTTCTGCCGGCTGCGGTGTCACGGCATGTTCCAGTCGTTTGGCTTGGGTGGACTGCAAGGGCGGAGGACGAGGAGCGGGATGTTCCCTGCTAATCAAAAGAACAAGGGACATAACGCTGTAATGGCTGCACCAAGGAGCCTGCGCCTGGCCGTTGGATTTCTCTGTCTTTATGGCTGCAGAACTGGAAGTGCCTGATACACTAGGTGCAAGATATTTCTTTTCTTTCTGGTCAGTACTCATAGTCTTGTGGTTGAACGGTTTGTTTATCCTGACAGAATGTCATCTGGCTTGGCTTTGATTTTGCAAATAATCCACCTCCAGCTATGAATGCTCTCACTCCGAGATAGCCTTAACTTTCGTACCGCCATAGGGCATGGGATGATTTCGTAATGGTTAAGGGGAGATGAAAGGATTTTTGCCCTTGTCCTTTTCCCTTGTTTTGAGAAGTAAACAATAAAGTTTAAGACTTCCCACAGAAAATTTGTAAAAATGTGAGAAGACAGTAGAGACCAAATAATTATCCATAATCAATACAGTTAAAGTCAATGGACTCTGCGTGTCCTCTTCTAATAGACTTTGTTCTGGGTTGTACCCTGACAGTTTATTTAGAAATATGAACTCTGTAAGGAATGGCTATTTGACTATGTAATCTTGTTAAACTCATAAATTCAGTTGGTCTGAAGTCTATATCATTGAAGCCAGCTGGAACTAAATGTTTTGATAGCTAAAAAATGGTTCATTGAAGAAAATTCTGAAATAATGGGACTAATAAGTTGCCAAGAGAACTGTTTACATGGGCCTAAATGAAATTATCATAAGGCAAGGGGAAAAATTTTTGACCCACATCTTAAAATCTTGCTTAGTCAAGTTCTGCAGGCAAATAGATTGTATAATGGGACATATTTATAAAATAAAGCTGATTAGTGATGTTGGTGTCTTATACAACCTACGTCCAGCATTAAATCAGATTAATTTATAGGTGATTTTGTTGATGAGCACACACTGATGCTCCCATGGTGTGAATTTCAATAACTTGCTTTCCTCTTTGGAATCCATAATTCTATTATTTGAGACACTTCATTGTTATAGATAACACATTTTAAGTGATATTATTTATGCTGTTGCATCTTGTCACTTAGGTTCTTGCTCAAGTTCATTAATGTATTGTGCTCCTCTCTGTACAAGAGGGTGCAGTGAGAGCAATTGATTTTAAGTCCACATAATGACTGATGATATCACGCATGTTTATCGCTTTGACACTGCAGACTAGATGCTAATGCTGCAGAGATAAACATGATGTCATTTTATGCAATTAAACACTTAATATACAGCAGGTAATGATTTGGTAAGCTTGGCACATGCAAGCAGTGGCTTTTAATCTTATTAACAGGGGTGGGATGATGCCACAAGTGATATACACATACCCAGTCTGTATCAATAAAAAAATCTTTTACAGGCTTGGGTCATTCTGCTGTGATAGGATGAAGATACCTAAAATATGTCCCTAGCAGCTCATGAGCAGCTTTTATAGGATCTAGGAAGAGATGTCAGATTTGGACCAGCCTGAAAACAAACAAGTGAAGCGTTCCTTACGTACCTCTGTCCTCCTCTTCCCATGCTGTAGTTGCAAGCAGAAAGGGTGGGTTACTTACTGACCGCTGGCACTGCATACGCTCCAGAGTGCGCGAGCACCGGGTGAACCACAGCACACCAGTGTCCCCCTGCCTTCTCTAAACCTCTTTGGCCCTTCTCATTGCCAGTGAGTGTCCATCTGTGGAAGCTGCTAGATGACAACACCACCCATGCTCTTGATTGAGGACTGAGTGTGTCCTGCTCTCTAGGGGAAAATGTCTCAAAAATGCCCCTCAATCTGCCGGGCCCGCTGCAGTCCTGCCCCTTCGCCGGAGCAGTGCGGCCTCTGCTCCTCTGTGTAGCTCTGGGCTCCCTCCTACTGCAAATGCTTTCAGTGGCCAGGAGCCGCTCAGCCGCCTCAGCTCCACAGATGCGGTAGCAAATGGTCTCCTTCCACAATAGTCAATATTTCCCAGCTTTGACAGATTAGCCAGAGTAATCACAGATTTTATGTGGCACAATTAACATATCTTTTCTTTATAGCTATTGCACATGAATTTGTCTGTGATAAGCAAGGTCAAGCTGTGCACCAAGCCAGCACCATCCTTTAGGGCAGGTCCCAGACTCTCACCGCTGCCTGGCAGGAGAAGCTGGCAGGCGGCCACGTGCCGAGTTGCTTCGGTAACTCAACAGCGAGTTGACTGCAGCACAAGCTTCTCCAGCGCTTGTAGAAGTGCCACCGCTTCCCCGTGGTTGTGTAATTTGGAGGTGGCAGGCACAGATTTTAAGACCTGCTCCTTGTGTTACTGGAAAACCGGGAAATTCAGCAGTCAAGAAGGGAGTGGGCTGGGGACTGGGGAAGGTCCAAGGCACCATCACAACTGGCACTCCGTGGCTGGGACTCGGGTTGACTAGCGCATGGCAACATGGAGCAAAGCTCTAAGAACACAGAGGACAAGATTTCCAAAGCCATCCCCAGATGCTGAAATAAAAGACCTGGCTTTGTAAAGAGCATGAAACAATGCAGTGATTCTGTCCAAATTTCTGGAGTCTTGTCATTTTTTGGCGAACTGCTTGCAGCTAGAGATGCTCCAGCCAAAGGTGGAGATGAAGGAGCCGAGCAAGCTGGAACTCACTGGACAGACCCCATTTTCTTAAGCCCCTGTGCAGCTCGGTCTCTGTGGGTACCTGTCCCCCCTCTCCCTCCTGTGAGAAATGCAGTTGCTCCCCCGTGCTGCCCTTTCTGACAGATCCCTCAGTCCCACTGACCTCTGTCACGGCTCGCCCCTTTCCCACTTCCCTGAAATCAATTACCTGCTCTGCACTGCTCCATATTCATCAGGGCTCCAGCCATTTGACCTGCAGCCCCCTGCTCCCTCTCCAGCCGGAGTGCTGCTTCCAGGGTTTGCGGAGGAAGGGCTCTGTCTTCGCTAATCAAGCAAAGACAGGTCAAGCCAAGAGGGATGCTGGGGTCTCCTGGGCCGGTCCCGCTCTGCTCTGGGGTGCAGTGGTGTCCCTGTCTTGCTCCGGAGCCGCAGTAGCATTGAGCTGCTCTTGTGTGAGAGCAGAGATGCTGACTGTGCCCTGAGGTGTGACTGGCCGTGATGGACCATGTGTACCTTGGTGGGGAGAGGATGCTCAAGGAGAAGGAGCAAAAGGAGCTGACTATATCAGGGAGTGCCGACAGCGTCAAGGACAATAGCTGGGTTTCACTCCCGACACCTGGAGCAGGGCCATCCTTGCTCCCAGCACCTATGGGTGCTTCTGCGGTGCCTCATGGAGGCCCCAGTGTCATGCCAGCCCAGAGGCTGGCCAGGGGACGGGGCCGTGCCTGGCCATGGGCCAGGTTAACCGTGGCTGACCCTGCATGGCAAGAAGTGCACCGCCCCTAAAGCAGGCTTTCCCCACTTTTTATTTCGCAGGCTGGAGTGATCCGTGGGCCCCAAGATTAACCCCAACAGCTGCCACAGAGAGCGTCAGGCTTTGTGCTTCGTTTGCTCTCAAATAAAACAATATCCATGTGACAGGGGATGTTGAACCATGAGTAATTCAGCAGAGGCTGCTGCAAAGCTCCCTTTGCAAAGCAACGTGCAGCCTGTGCTCATCGGTCCGGCCCCTTCCAGGCCTCTGCAGAGGCAGGGCAGGCAGCCCTGCGCTGCCAGGACCATCCCTGCCTGCGGCTGCCCATGGCTGCCCATGCCTCTGGCCTCTGGCTACCACCCAGCCTCCCACTTCAGCCCGCTTGGTCCGTTCGGCTTGCCCGCTGACCAGCCACCCTTACGTTCTTGCCAGGGCCATGACAAGAGCTGCCCAAACTGCCTTTCCCGTTGAGCGCTTCAGCGCGGGCGCGAGGGCTGGGCTGCGCCCGAGGACTGCTGTGGCTGCAGCGCTGCGGTTAGCAGGGATCCACCCGCTTCGGGTCTGGGGCTCGCGGGTCCCCTCGCAGATCTCTGGGGCGGAGGCAGAAGGGTGTAGAGCGGAGATGCATCATGCATCGTGAGGGGACACCCACTCACCAAGCAGATCTCGGCACTGCGGCAGCCGTGTCTCTTAAATCACCACCGAGTCAGTGCTGCTTGTGGGAAGCGGCACCGTGCCGGGGACACAGGGCTGGGGTCCGGCTCCTCACCTCCATGGAGGCTCTCACGTTGTGCCCGGTGCCTTTGCCGAGCGCCACGGGAGCCGGCCCCACTGCCGGCCCTGCCGCGTGCTGCCAAGGGCTGTCCCGGCCATGGGACCCACTGGCGAGCCAGGCGGCAAGGGGAGACCTGTGGGCAGGAGGGAGTGGGTGGCACCGGGGCTGAGCACTGCCATCAGAGACGAGCTGAACGTGAAGCCTCTGCCACGCAGGCGCTGAGCCCCATGCTGCTCTGCAGAAGATGGTGCCGTTTCTGGATGGCGTCCCAGAGCCTGGCTGCACAAGCACATGTCCCCGTGCCGCAGCGGGGGCTGAGCCTGGACCTTTGTTTCTCTTTTAGGTTTCCTTTCCAAATGATGGCACCAGGGCTCGTGTTTGGATTTCATTTCATCTTCTTTCCAAAGTCTCTGGGACACGCCTGGGTTAATATTATAGTTTATCAACAATCAGTGCTCAAGAAATAGGCTCTCTTTGGGTGATATTTAATGAGCTTGGAAATGAGAATATGGCTGTGCTGTTGTAGGAGACAGGAATGAGAATTTTAATGAGGGTTTATGTTTAATAAAAGGTTAATAAATTTTAATTAAATTAAACCAATAAAGTTCAATATTTGCTTAGCATATCAAAGTTCTGTTTGGCGTGGTGGTGTGTGAAATGCTAGCTCACACTCTGCTAACACAAGGGTCTGCCTCCTGCTTCCACCAGCATTGCCAGCCCCGGCAGAGCAGGTATGGGAAAAACCTGCGGTCATGGGAGGGACTATAGGAGATGTTTGAATTTTGGCATATTTTGCAGATGGGTGATCACCAGAGGTACCAAAGGCCCCTCCCTGGCTCACAGCCCCCCGTGTTTGCTGGCAGCTGATGCTCAGCTACCTCCGAAGTGTCAGAGCGAACTGGTGCCACACAGAGCAACGTGCGGCTTTCTAGCTAAAAGTTTTCCTGGGTAAAACAACTTCTAGGTTGGGGAAAGTGTTTGCTGCTCATTTGCTCCCTTGGGAGCCCCATGGGGTTTCATATTCGACAAACTTTTCTTCAGTTTCATGTTTAAAAAAATGAGAGCTGTCTCTAAATTATAAAAGACTATTTCAAGACAAATTTTAAAGAAAATTTGAAATAAATCCTGTTTAGTTGTGAATGCAGCGAAATGGAAACCAGTCCGACACCGGAGCAGTTTCACAGGCCGGTGCTGTGAGCAGCACGTGGCGCTGAGCCCTGCCGCCCGGCTCCGTGCTCGCTTTGCACGTTCAGCCGCCGTGCCGGTGCCTCCCTGCCCCGCCACCGGCCCGGGCCCTGCCCAGGCTCCGGAGGGGGACTTGGGGTGCGAGGGGCTGGGCACGGCGCTGATCCCTGAGTCACGCACAACCTGCCAGGGCAACGAGCTGCGCCAGGTTGCAGCCGCGCTTCCCCGGGGACCTCGCCAGGAGCCCAGGCGCGGTGGGGCCCTGACACAGCAGAGGTGTTTCGGTGCCGCGGGCTGGACGCAGGGCCAGCCTCAGCCCCGTATCCCTGCGGCAGCGACCTGGTAGTGACCCGGTGGCCTCGCACAGGGCCCTCCGGAGAGCTTCTGAGCACCGTTCTGCAATTGTAAGCGAACAGCTGGCATGAAACATGGCTTAATTGTTTACAGGGGCCTGGGCCAGATGTGGTGCCTGCTCCCTGCGCCGGGTCACAGCTAATCAGCCTGGGAAGGAAGGGGGACGGGCAGGCTGACGCAGCTCCTGCCGGGCAGGAGCCAGAGCCTGGCACAGCCTTCGGCATGGGCAGAGCAAGCAGCTGGTGCTGCACGGCACGGCATGGCATGGCACGGCGTGGCACAGCATGGAATGGCATGGCACGGCACAGCATGGTGTGGCACAGCACAGCACCACCAGAGCACCACGCAGCCCCCGGCATTCATGGTCTCCCTCGGGCAGCCAGGACGGCACGGCAGAGACCCCATGGGTGGTGGCACTTGTGGCTGTTGCTGCTGGCATCGGTGAGACTGGGAGCACCATCAGGGCCATGACAGACTCTCACCTTCTGCAGGGGCTGTCAGGGGCTCCCGCCCTGGCACACAGCACCCCTGCTGCCCATTCGCTGCCATGGGCAACACATGCTGGCACAAAATATGAATCCCGCTGGATTTGCAACAAAGGGAAAAGCTCAGGGTTTCTTTCAGAGCAACGTACGTGGATAAAGCCACAGCTTTGTGTCAGCTGCTAGTGCTACTCCAGGAGCCCCTCTCAGCTCAGCCCCTCTGCTGACTCTGGAGGAGAGTTTGGGCTTCAACTCTTGGTGGCAACCGGCCTCTCCCAGCATGGCGAGGGAGAGTGGCAGGTGGGGAACCGGTTAAGAAATGTTATTAGGAGGCTTCACAGGCAATAAATGTATTTCTTCGAAAAGAACTGGAGGAATATTTGGATTATTACATTTATTAGAGTGCTCAGCAAATGTGTTACACCCATATGACAAATAAATGTGATGGTTTCAGATTTCATTAGGCAGCCCCGGGCAGCTGCGCTTTGTCCCAGCCACAAATGAGCAGGGTCTCTGTCATGATTCCTTAATGGTCATTTTTGCATCAGTAGTAATGAATGCGCCCAGTGTGGTTGTTGCATCCCTTAACCCTTGCCCAGCACCGAGGCCACGGCGCCGGAGCTCCCGGGGTCCGGGTGCAGCTGGTGGAGGGAGCAGCCCCTTCGGTCCGGAGGAACCACGTGCGGGAGCCAGTTTGCAGGACGAGGCGTTTCCGCGTCCCCTAAGCAAGATGGCAGCGAAGGGGAAGGAGCTCTGGGCACCCAGCGTCACCTCCGCCAGCCTGGCTGGGGCTCGGGGCCAGACCCTCACCGGCAGGAACCTCCCTGTGCCGGGCCAGGGCTGCCGGAGCGCTGCGCTGTCTGCAGGGGAAGGAGTGTGGGAGAACGGGGAGGGGGAGAGGGACAATAATTGCTCTTTTTTTTTTTTTTTTTTAAATTTACCAGTGTCAAAACCAATCTGAGCAGCGGATGCATATATTTAAATTAAAAGTAATTAAAAATGTGCTGCCAGAAAAATGCATGATGGATTCAATGTAAGAAAATGAAGTAATAAAATACTTTATGGATTAACTCATATCAGACTGTTTTGCAAATTTATTTTTCATTATGATACATCCATATCAGATAATGTCTGAATTTATTATGCTGCCTTCAGGCAGGCAGTGTCTGAAACCTTCGCAGCCCCGTTTGGGTCCCAGTGACTGGTGAGCAAGGTTTCTGTCATCATTTCTTAGTGGTCACTTCACCTCAGTAATAATGAACGAGTCAAGCAGGGCTGTTATTTTCTTTAATCTCTTTCCTCATATTAAAAAAATACAGCCAGCCACATCATTATTGCAGCAGGCCCAGAGGACTATTTCCAGGTCATTACTCCAGTTCGTCTGAGCGTCTCAAGGTCCTAAAGGGTTTGGGGTTATATGCAATAAGGCGTTCGTCGACAACATTTCCCTTGAGCCCTAGGTGTTAATGAGAAAGATTTTCCATGTGGCTGTTAACACTGTGCGGTTTAAAAAGTCACAAAGAAAATGGGATTTCCTACTTCAGCTTTCTGTCTCATTGTGGATCTTTTTGTTTGCATACTGCGGGAGGATATTTACCTCTCTAATTGCTTGAATTCACACAGTTATTTTTCTAGAGGGGGAATCTTAACCGTGTGCAGGGTAGATTTCCAGGAGCCAAGTTTGAAATTTTCTGGTTTATTCACTTTTAATTGTCCCCATGTTATTCTGACAGAATATTTTTTTCCCCTTCGTGGACAGAAGAAATGTCAAACTGCAAACCTACAACAAGGCTAATGCCATCAAAAATTCCATTTTTTGCCCAAGACAGAGGCCTGACATAATAATAAGCATTTGAATGTTATAACAGGGTTATAGATTGCAGTTTGGTGCCTCCATGCTGCGTCTCACGGGACAGCCCGGTAAAGCAATTACACGACTGGAGTGTGCTGCGGAAAAACCTTGAGACTAAATAAGACCGGACAGGGCCGAGTCCCAAACCCCGGGCAGAGGCACGGGGAAGAGCCGCTGCGGGGACGCGGTGTCTGCTGCGCAGCCTGGGCTCCGAGGCCATCGCCGTGACCTCGGGGCTGCGGAACAAGTCCCCGCAGGCGGGGATGGCAAGTCCCTTTTGGGAAGGGGCTTTGGGGCGCCCGTGGCCATCCCAGCCACGCGCCCTGCTCGCTCCGGCAGGATGCCAGGGGGCTGCTGGAGCCCCGAGCCCCCGCTCGCGGGGGCGAATCAGGGGATTTCAAAAGTCAGAGGCTTAAACTTTCTAACCTAACTTTTGATGAATATTTTTGTCTGCTCAGCATCTTCAGCTATTTACCAAACCAGAGCCCACTACACTTGTGGTGTGCTTTTAGAGCTGCTATGAATTTTAAAATGTGTAAAAATGACAGAATATTAACAAAAGCATTGATTTTCCTATTTATTTTTATGCATTTTATTAACTAAAACACTTTAAAGTGTAACCACTGTGTATTAAATTTACTCTGCAATGTTGGATGTGAATCTCAAACAATAAAACAAATTGAATTCTTTATAAAGCAGAAATTTAGAAAAAATACAATTAAAAATGCTGCCTGCGCTGCCAGGCAATTGCTGCAAAACACTGCCCCTGCGGACAGCGGGCCGGCTGCCCTTTCCTGGGCAGGATTTTGCTGAAGCTTCCCCCCACATAAGTTCTTTACAGAGTCGTGAACAAGTAGATAATGCACCAAGAGCCACACAGATAATTTTAGGAATTTCATATCTGAGGATAGGCTTGGAGCAAAGTTACACTGTTATGTTAACAATTTTTATAACCACTTACTCAAAAAACCTGAGCTCCTTTATACTCCAGACCAAAGAGCTGAAATTGTCTCACCCCATCCTCAGAAAGGACATTTCACAAATTCTTTGAAAATCTACCATAGTTTAGTGAAAGTACACTGCTTTGAAGCTCTGTCTTTGCTCATACTCAAGTGAATTTTGCAATAAAACTAATTCCAACTGTGGAGAGATTTTGGTGTATGTAGGCATGCTCACATCCCACAGATCTCACAGCCATTTTATCATTAATTTTTTAAAATCCTTTGGAATAGCAATATAATCCCATCAGGAATGCAATCGAGCAGGGCCCGTGCTTGGAACATGTGCAAGGCTATAGAAATGCTAAGCGTTCTGGGAAGACAAAAAAGCATCTTAATCCAGGTACTCAGAGTTACTGAATACATACCAATTTTCCCCTTAACCTGTTCTTTTAAAGCTGTGCAACTGCACAAATCTAGTTATTAGCAGAACTTAGATGTAAGATGAGTGCAGAGGCATAAAAATACCCTGGTTCCCCAATGGGGATAATATTAGCACGTCACTGTATAGCGACATTGTGCAGGAGAGTTTAATTTGCATTTGTGAAGCACTTGCACTATATTGCTGAGCATCGGGAAAAAGCCGATGAGGAAATTCGTAATTCTGCTTTCAGTGCCAGGTTTACATAATCCGGGCTCACCCATTGCCTGCTGGCTGAAAAGAGAGTAGTTGTCCAGCTACAGAGCCACTGAGAATGAGCCCTCCCAGCACCGAGTGAGGCTCTGGTTTTATATGGCTTTCAAACACTACAGGTTACGTGAGCACGTAGGTATGACTGTATGGCACTGTGCAGAAAGTGGGGACCCAGGGATGAACGGGCAGCCTTAACGTGTTGCAGAATTTTAAAGCGCTCTTGACTTGGTAACTGCAGTGACAGCAACAGCGTGCAGCTTTTCCGGAGGGAGCATTCGGATTACAGCCAAAGTCGCCGGATGAGAGGGGAGGAGAGGCCCCCGGCGCAGGTTCACGTGCGCGCAGGCTCTCGCTTCGCCTCTGCAGCAGTCGGAGCCGAGCAGAGCAGCTCCGGAGCAACCCCGCACACGTGCACGCGTGCTACAGAGAAATCTGTCTTCGGCCTTAATGAGCCCACGGTAGCTAACCTCCCGCCCACACCTCTTCTTTTAAATCTGTATTACGGTGCAAACCTCATTAACAGCAGATCTTAGAGGCAAGCTGCACGCATGGGCATAAAGCAGAGTACCGCAAGCTGGAATGCAAAATCTATATATAGATCCCTGTATCTTCCTGGCTCTAAATAGGCTGTACAATAGCTATTTTGGGGAGGAGGCGGTGTGCGGAGAGCCTGCCCCGGGCGAGGGAGGAGCGTGAGGATGCTGGCAGCCAGGGCCCAGGTAGGCTCATTAACGCGCCTGGCCTTTTCAGGGAAGATTTAGAAGGACTCTGTAATCTGCAAATTCTAAAGAGCTGACGGAGACAGTTATTAAGGGCTGGTAGGTGATGGCTGCTCACTGTGTTATTAAAGTGCTAAAAGATTATGTCTCTGATAGCTGTGTGCTTACAGTGTCCTTCATGACCACTTCCACAGGGACAGAGACAAGGAGAAAGGCAGAGGATCGATAAAAGGATATTACCACTGGGCCAATCCCAATAATAAGAGAGGTGATATATACACACCATTTAAATTGTCCGACACATTTAATGTTCATTAACACTAATTTTCACAGTGCTGGTGTTTAACGTATTATTGCAATGAAATTAATAAAAAATACCCCACAGGAAATATAATTTAACTGTTTATATACTCACCTTTTGATTGCCAATTTCCTGCCGAGCTCTGCTCCTGCATCAGCGTTTGCAGGAAACAGCAGCGAGAGAGCCAGTGGCCGGGGCCGGGCAGGGTCCCCGGAGCCCCGCGCCCGGCAGCCTTGGCACGCACGGACCCACCAGACCCGGCAGAAACATCTGGCAGAGCCAGGGCCACCGGCGCCGTGGGCCCTGAGCGACCAGGGGAAGGGGCGAGGGTGCCGGCAGCGGGCTTTCCCCTGGGTTTCCCTTGGGTCATTTTTCCTCCTTTTGTACTTCCCCCTCTTTAGAAACCTCTTTCAGAATTTTCCTTTCTTCTTCTCCATAAGAACTTCCTCGGGATCAGATGGATGAATGTTCATTATCCTCGTGAAAAATCTCGACTTGAATTTGTTTTAGTGTATGGGCATTTTTCACTTAACAGGGAAAAAATAAACATACAATAGTTTTGTTATTATGCAGTAATTACTGGGGAATTACGTATTTATTTATCTCTTACGAAGCACATGGAAATTGTATTTGGCCACAGTGTATAAATTGTGGTATAATTACTGTAAAATTTATAGTTTTTATACTTCCAACAAGTTAGCTTTTAAATCACACAACCTCCATGTAAATACTTTAAAATTATTCAGTAATTACTTATTTACATTGTAATTAAAATAAGTAATTAGCATACATTTACAGAGGATTTACATACTTATTTGTGAAAATAGTTGCTTGGCAGATGCAAAAGAAATCTTTAGCTGATCATAAAAAAACATAGAAAATATAAATGCATTGAGAAGGAGACTTCGTAGCTGTCTGACAGTACTCGCTCCCTACAGGGGCTGTATTTACCGTACCCACGCCCGCCTCGGGTACGGACGTTCCCATAAAGGCTGGCTCCGGGCAAGCCTGTCATCATCAGGAGCAAAGCAGGCTGAGAACCGATTAAAAGAGCAAGTGCCCGTGGTAAGCAGGACCCGGCTGTAGCCAAGGGGTGTCCGGAGCAGCCAGTGCCGACTTGCCACTGAGCGGGGCCCCTCGGGCAGGGAGGCGTCACCCAGCCCGTCCCGGCAGCTCCAGGCGGGCTGTCGGGTGCCACAGCCCCATCTCACGGTGCTCACCGACCCGCCCAGCCTCCACGTGTCCCGGTGGCCGCTGGCCCTGGGTGATCTGCAGAGCCTTCCTCGCCCCGTGCAGGAAACGTGGGTGCTGGTTTGAAATCCTAATTAAGGAATGAGCATTTTGCAAGCGATGCCAGCAAAAGTTCCTTGGCCCGTGCTCTGCCAGAGGGCTGGCACAGTCTTCTGCTCCTGGAAATGGCTGGAGTTGCTCCGAAGCAGCAGTCGTGTTCTTAGAAAGTGTGTTGGCGTGGAGGAGAGCAGCCTTTGAGCCAAACCTGGCCCTTTAAAAACCCACTCAGGGACAGAGAGGGCTCGGTGTGTAGGATTAGCAAAACATCCACTGACAATCTTCAGGGCTGTGTAGTTACTGTGTATGTATTTCAGCTAAACAAGACAAATCTGGCTGATGATTGTGTCTAACTAGGAAGAATGATGGAAGGTCTGTGCCCTCGTCTGTAAGGATAACATAAATGATGATTGGTTTGAGGCAGGAACTCCCAGGCCAAAGCTAGCAGGCACAGCCGGAGCAGCATGCTCCGGCACAGCCGCCCGCAGAAGGGACCCCGGGGCTGCCGCCCCCCTGCCCGGCGCGGCTGGCAAGGGTTTTGCAGAGGGGGAGGCAGGAGGAAGCCCACAGCACGGCCCCGGCTGCTCCCCTGAGCCGGACACCAGCCTGGGCAAGTACTTCTTGCAGCACAGGATTAGGGAAGGTTTTTTTTTTCTTACAGATTTGCATCCACTGTGGGCTTTCCACTGGAAAAAGGTGCCAATCCCCAAGGAAACTTTTCCATCAGATGGAGCATTTGTAAGAGTTTGGGCTGATGTGCATGTGGGCTCTGGTGTCTAATACGCGCTGCTCCTGACACAGGCATGGTAGGGCAATGAGTTTTCCTGGGCCAGGAGCAGCTTGCAGATGGACAGCTAGGAGCACGAGGGCGCTAGCAAAGACGTTCCTACTATGAACAAGCTAACACGTCTACACAGGTTCTTCCTGGTCCTTTTCTTATCGGGACCAAGGGGACAGTAGGTCAAGCAGCGCACAGTTGTGGAGCGGGCGCAGCTTTGCCTGGTAGCGGTGAGTGCTGTGGGGTTCCTGGGGATGCCCAGGGCTCAGGGCAGTGGCTTCTTTCTGGGGTCTTGCCTGAGAGCTGCTCTCATGAGCTCAGCAATGGATTTGCATCCTCACGCTCCAGCCTGCTTTCTGGGTTCTGCTCTCTGTCTTCGTGTGCTCTGTTTTCCCAGACTTGCCATTGTTTTGGCACGTTTCTGCCACCACTTTTGTCTTTATTAAAAAAGCCCATTTCTGTACCTGGTGAGTGCTGGTGGGAAGAGCTGGGAACCTTACAGGCATCCAGTGCTTGGTGTAAAAGCAAGATATTTTTCAGGAAATGAAGGGTTCCAGTGGGCAGACTAACGCTTGTTAATGAGCAGGACCTCATTGCTGGAACTGTGTTAGCCACGTTCAGCCAGTTCAGAAATCCCTTTCTGGCGAGACAATGCAAGTTGTGCACAAAGGGAGTATCCGCGGCAGAGTCAGTTGTGGAATTGCACTCCCTCCCCAGAGCACTTTCGCTGGGCCGTTATCACATGTGCTGTATTATTGGATTTCTCCAAAGTCTGCCTTTATCCTTATTAATGCTGTGAATGTTGTAGCAAGGAGTGATATGATCTAACATTGGATAAAATCACAATTTGTCCTTCTTCTTGGTGTAAATGTAACAGGGCTTAACTGTACAAACAAATAAGCCTAAATAGAAACATTTGTGATGATAAATGGGCAAGGAGAGCGCTCTCTGCAAGGTGAGAGATGACAGTGCCTGTGAACAGAATGGAGAATCTCCCTGCTTCAGGGTCAGTCTCAGGCAGCCTCAAGGTCAGCTCCGCCGGCTCTCCCTCCTCCTCCTCCCCGCGGCGATGGCAGACTTCCCTACAGCTCTCACTCCCCGGCAAGGCTTCGGGCTCCTCCGGCTGCAGCAGGCTCCCAGGGCGCCGCTGCGAGCGTGGCCGGCGCGGTTGGGCTGTGCCGTGTTCGGGGCACAGCTCAGCTCCGGCAGCTCGTTCGGCAGGTGGCGGTGAGACTGAGCCCATTCACCATCGAGAGAGCTGAGCCTCACCGGGAGAGGAAAGAGCAAGTCTGCTCAGCAGCACTTAAATATATTGCTGACGTATTATTGAGTTCTGTATATTACTGGATTGGCACATGGCATAAAACATTTCCCTCTTTTTAACTTCTTGTCTTCCATGTTGAGAAAATAGCACAGAGCTTGGCTTCGTGTGTGGCATGTGGCGTGGCGAGCTCCCCGGGCAACCTGTCTTGCACCCAGCCTACCACCTGCCCTTGGGGGCCCCAGGGTGGAAAGAAAACAGAACAAAAATGGATCACGTCCCCAGATTTGCTCAGCGGACACAATGTCCGTGCTGACCTTGCACGTGTGAACGGGGGAGAGGCAACCGTGCCGGAGGGGAAGGCCGTGGGGAGGCCTGCGGGGATGGCGGGGCAGGGGCGCGCTGCGGGACCCTCTGCCCCCCCACCCCAGCGGTGCGGGGCGAGCGGGCTCCCGGGCAGTGCCCGGCGGAGGAGCGGGCGGCATGCCCCCAGGGTGAGGTTCACCGGCGCAGCCGAGCACGGTGCGCGGCGCTGACCCTGCGCTCCCATCACGGCGCGGGAGCGGCGTGTAATGAGGCCCCGTGCGGATATTGATATGACAGAACAAAAGGCCAAGGTGCAGTAAGGACAGCAATCCGCAGGTCTCAGTCCATTTGTTTTTCACACCAAATCCATCACGGTAATGGGTCACCTTTCTGTGGCAGCTCATGATTACCTGCTTACCAGGGAACGCGGCAGGTGGGCGGCAGGCCGGGGCGAGGAGGGAGTAGGTGCCGGCTGCCTCTCCTGCCGCCCCGGGGATTTATGGCAGGTCAGCGCCGCGCATTTCCCTGATAGATCAAGTGGATTGGAGTTTATTTGGGTCACAGCGACCGGCGTTGTTTGCTGTGACAAAAGACTGATGGGGAGAGCGCCGGGGAGCTGCCTGGGGAGCAGTGTCTGGAGGGGCGCCCGGCCCCGGGGGAGCTGCCGGCTGGGCAGTGGGGTGGCCCGGGCTGCGGGCAGGAGGGGAGCCGGGCTGCACCCCCCTGCCACTGCCCCACGGCCGTCCCTCACCGAGCTGCCCCTGCCCTCACTCTCGGCACCGGCGGCCTGATGCGGGGAGGGCGCAGGGGGTATCTTCTGCCATGGCACGCCCTCCCAAAATCCCTTCATCCCAGGACTGCAGCCCTCACGCTGTCTGCCCTCCTCCTCCGCCGATAGCTCGGGGCACGGTGACCATCTGCCTGTCGGAAGCAAGGGCAGCAGCTCTGGGACCCCTTGCCCCACCGCCACAGGAGGCAGGACCGGACCCCCGGGACCTCAGTCCAGCAGCGCCGGCAGCTGCGCCGAGCCGAGAGGAAAAATGTTCCTTTCTGTAGCGTCCTGCTCACACACGTTCCTATTTAATATTCATGCACCAAAATGAGACAAGTGCTTAATGAGATCAGCCATGAGTTTCATTTGAACTCCACCAGCAAAGGAGTCCTCAAAATTGCTTTGCAGTGGATGTGCTAAAAAGTTTAATACTCGCACGCTGATAACCTCTGCAGGGACCTCGGTGTGCTATGCAGCGAGGCGGTTTCAGCCGCTCTCCATTGCTATGGAGAAGAGGGAGCTGGAAATTAGTGCTTATTAAAAACCATCCCTCCACGTGCTTCAGCAGAGGTGTGAGCAGGTTCAGTAAGATCACGAAGAGTCCACAGGTTGCATCTGTTGTTCTGAGGGTTGCCTACCTCTCGTTTAGGGTTAATGCTATCAGGGGACACATGGACAAAAGCTAAACAATGCTAATTATTTCAATGCATAGAAAAACCCAGCCTCAGAAGACAGAGCTAAATCTCCCAACATCTTAAGGCATGGAAGCCATCTGTGATAAGGACGGTTGCCTTTCAAAGATAAGGAAACAAAATTGAAACATATTATACATAAATGGCTTCAGGCAATGAATCATTCTGCAGCGTCCTCACTGTTGGATTGTGGCCATCACAAAGAAAATAGTAATAATGATAGTAACAATAATTAATACTGTGGGTCCTTTTTGCTGCTCCTGGCTGGAGGGCCCTCAGCCAGATCCCAGACACTAGGCCAGGAACAGTAAACATACATTTATGGTAATTTTATTTGAACTCTTGAGAATACGTCCCACACCACTATGATTTGATGGCTTATTAAACCCTGCAGGGTACCTTCTCGGGGTGGGAGTGCTAGGAGCAGTTGGAGGGAGAGAGCGAGCCATCAGCAGGGACCAGCATCATTTCCCTCCTAATTAAAAGTCAAAATGTCATCTAGGTTTTTGTATTGTAATTGCAATGGTCATTGCAAAGACACCATGAAATCTGGCTGCATTAGCACTTCTTTGGGGGGAGGTCTGGTGAATGAAGATGTATTGAAGGCTGCTTTCTGGCATTCTTCTCATACAAGTCCAGGCTTTAAGTGCAGTAAATGAGCCCCCTGCCAAGAGCTCACCTCACCTCTGGGCCCCTCCCTCCCCCCAACTATATCAGGGGACTTGAATGAAAAAAAAATCATACATTCCAACCCTAAATGATACCAGTAAGTTTGTGCAAGCTTATGTAAATCACACAAAAAGTGACAAGTTTTCCTATTAAAAGATAATTGTAATCAGGGTGCTGGACGTGCGGTGCACTGATGATTGGAGATAGACGGGCAGCGTGAAAAGATGGATCGTTTTAATTTGCACCAATTAAATTGAAGTTCATGGGATCATCTTCTTCAATCTTCATGAATACTTTATTTTCTGGCTGCTATGGAGCTATTAAAAAGAATGATTGAGCCAAGAGCTAGGCATAGTATATTTTATGAAATATCACCTTTAAAGAATTTGAGTGCGCCATTTTCATAATGAGTTTTCTAGTACCTAATACCCTTCTATATTACTACATTTTTAAAGTGGATTGATCTGGAAAGTGCAGAAAGTGCAGGTAATGATACATTTTGCTAGGATAAGGTGGCTGATAATGTATCATGTTACTACTCTAGGAATAATAGATTGCCTTGTGTTTGAGATGTGGCATTCTTATTTTGGTGCTTGCCTTGTGCAGACAAGGGGAATCCTCTATGTCTCCAGAAAAAAAATGTTTAATTGTTTGTGCAATTTCTTTCTTGTTTCTTCTTTGTCTTTTCTGTATAGTTTGTGACCTCAGAAAAAGATTTCTGAGGTTTGAGGGAGGCTGTTCTCAGGTATGCATTTGTCTTGATGGATGTTGTTAGAACAGAACAGCATGTAGGAGACAACACACTATGGGAGATAAAGAAATACACAACCCTATATTATTTACCAGTGCCTCACATTCTCTTCCCAAGAGAAATGAGTGATGATAGCTTCAAAAGGATAAGTCAATGAGAAGGGTGGTCATCTCTCACTCACAACTGCCAAAAAGGCCCCAAGTCTCACTATTTCACACACAGACAAATCAAAAGCTTAACGGGAAAGTGGTGATGCTCCGTTGTGTGCCGGATTTGAGCCTACCCTACTGCTCTCACCCAGCTTTTGTGACTGCGGAGCTGAGAAATTCCCCCCGAGGTGCCCCCCCGGCCCCATGGCCGCACTGCTCTTGTCCAGCTCTCTCCACTCCGAGCTGAAGCGGCACCCGGCTGTGTGGGCACCGGCACCCGTGCCGGTAAAACCTGGCCAGGAACTCCTGACCGCTGTGAAAGCCCAGAGTATCTGTCAAGGTTGGGGTTGGTACCGGTTTGGTGACTGCTCTCTTATCTTGTAAATAACTCACTTTAAAGTTACGCTGGATAAGATGTGGACCAATACACAGGAGGCCATGGTCCCTTCAGTGCCTGCGGGATCAACTGGCTGGGTTCGTTTTCATCACCAAGGAGCTGGGAGGTGCCACCCTTTAAGGAAGCGCTAATCGGAGCAAGCAGGGACACGACTCCCAAGCTCACAGCACTGCGGGAACAAGCGAGCGCGTCCCGCGGGGACGGCCTGCTGCTAACACGCGCTGGTCCCAATTCCCAGGGGTGCATCCTCAGCACTGCAAGTCACAGCAACATGATGCCATCTCTCTCTACATAGGTTTAAGCAACAGCAATCATAATTAACCCTGCTAATTAATCAGGGCATAACATATTAATTGCTAGCACACGAGGCTCCAATTGAGCAGGTGCTGTGTGGGAATCTAATAGGATAATGAACTGACTAGCAGTGCCACGTGCAGCAGAGTGCACATCACTTGGAGGGACAGGCTTGGCAAAACCCAGCGCTTGGCCAAAAATCACTGCCTCTCGGTGTCGCCGCCTGCAAACAGGCGGGTGGAGTTTGGGGTGCATGGGGTGTGAGCCAGAGAGGGAGGCGGGAAGGTAGGTGCCGTGGCTGCCCACCCTCCCGGAGCCACGTGTTGGGAGCCACTGGTGAAAGGGGGCTGGGGAGGGATGGGACAGAAAGGCCAGGACTGGTCCTGCAGCACGCGGGGAGCCAGAGTTCAGCACCCAAAATGTGGGACGTGAGACTCGGCGGCAGATAACCGATGAAGTTCCCTTTGGAGCTGGAGCCAGGCCCGTTGATCCTGTCCCCTGCTCCTTCCCCCTGCCGCAGCCTTTCCTGCCGGGCTGGCCGCCGTGGCACATGGTGTCCTTTCAGTCCTTTGACTGCACACCCTGACTGCTGCAGTTAGAGGAAGGCTTTAATAAGCCCTGGCACTTGAGGTTTATCAGGCAGTGGAGTAGGTTCAGACTTTAAAACTTTTTTTTTTAACTTGGGGTTTTTTTTTTTGGCCACTTAGAATGCTCCTGAGAAAGCATTAGAGGGAAATGGAAGCTACTGAACTTCAGGCACCTTATAGACAGATCTTGTAGCTAGACCTACATGTAAGTTGCCTAATGCAGTCCACTATTAAAAAAACTGTAAATTTTTGGTCATTAGAGTTATTTGGACATTACTGTTTCCAGCAAGTTTTTTTGGGGGGGGGAGGGGAGGAGCAGGGGGTCATCTGGTTTGGTTTGTTTTTTTTCTACTAGGAGAATAAAGCCCCAACACCAAAGAAATACTTTGTTGCCTCAAATAAATATTTATATTTGGCAGAAGGAATTATCCAAGCCCTTCACTGGCCCTGCTCAGGAGATCTCCCAGCCTGCAGAAGGACACGGAGCCACGCTGGCCGAGGCAGGCGGAGCACAGCAGCAGCCCACGCTGCATGGGGCGCTGGGCTGCAGCTGGGACACCCAGCATAAAACCAGGGCCAACCTCTCCCCTTGTGCTGCTCCGGGCTCAGCACCGTCTCCTCGCAAAAGACCCCCTTCTCTCCCGCTCCCCCAAGTACACGTCGCACCTGAAGCCTCTCCTCCTCCTGCTGCCAGCGGCTGCATTTAGTGCAGCAGCAGTCAAAGGCGCAGGGATCGGGGTGCTGCTCCCGCACTGCGCGGGAGGGACCCTCCAAGGGCAGAGCTGCGGCTGCCCGCAGAGCCGCCAGCCTGGGATCTTGCAGCCTTTGTGATACTCCTGCATCGCCGACGTTTCTGCTCCACGCAGATGTAGGCTCAGCGTCAGCCTTGTGTTTAGTTTTCACGACATCTCATTCACAAAGAACGCAGGCATCTGTGTGCTTTTATAGCAGCTGACTGACGAGGTCTTTATAAATTTAATCTTTGTCTGGACTTTGCAACACAATTCAGTGCAGCACCAGCCTGGATGCAGAGCTTACGACAACAGAAATAAGAGGAGCTGGCGGAAGGTCTGCCTCCTAGCAGTTCGCACTCGGTAAGGCAGGCTTGCACTCGGTGGGGACGGTCCCACTGCCGCGCATCCCGGGAGGAGAAGCCTTTTGTAGCGGTCAGGGATGCCCTCGGCAGAGGCGGGGGTCACAGGCTGTCATGCCTCTGCAGCAGGACCATGGAGGTGAGCCAGGAGCCTGCCCTCCTGTTCGTCCCCCTTCACATCCCTGATATTTAATAATGCTTTAGTTAGGGCAAGAGCATTTACTAGGATTGCACAGGACCCTCTGTGATCTGCTTCACCATTGTTTAGTTTAATTGTCCTAAAATTGGCAATAGATTAAAAGAAAATAATTATCCCTAATTATGTTAATTAAATGGCTAATTCATTAACGAGCTTAACATCTTTTACTTGGGCCATCTCTGCTATGCAAGATTGTGCTTCCAAGAGGAAACGCCAGGCGCATGCTGCATTCTGTGTAAACTAAGTTGCAGCGTGTTTAGTGCAAGCTGTATGAACAAAATCCCCTCATTATTCAGATGACAGAACAAAACTATAAATAGTGGATCGCAATTAAAATCAGAACAATTACTTTTTATCCATTATGCTGCCTTTTGCACAATAGCAGCCTATAAAAGGAAAAAACACAGTCCTTTTAGATATCTCTCTCTCTCTCCCCCCCCTTATCCAGAACTGTAGCTGGCTTGCTAATTAGGAAGCTTTTGAATTAGATTATTTGCATGTCTGAACAGGGCTAGGGTATTAAACATCCCTGAGGACATACTATAATAACCTCTTCAGTGGCTTTTAGGATCCCTAAGGAACCAGGAACTCTGAAAAAACCTCCAAAAGCAGGGAAAGTGCATAACGATTTCATCCAATTAGGTATGGATTAGTCGGCTCTGTGTCTTTGAATCCTGCTCACTGTGAGAAGGTGTTCTCCTTCAGGAACATTTGACAAAATCATCGGGGAAATTATAATGCAGTACCTAAATGAAATTGCAATACCTTAGTTTCTCCTCCAAGAAAAAATAAACTACAAAATCAATACAGTGGTGTATAAAGTAAAAAGAAATGCACCAGTCACTTTATTGCTTAGCTGCAAGCATAGCCTCTGTGTTTATAGCATCCATGAGTGACTATCAAAGTCAGACTCCAAAGGACAAATGCTGCTGCTGCTATGATTGGCTACAGCAGATTTTAATTTTTAAATACCACTGGTATTATCCTCCTCGCAATGGCTTTCCACACTCTTCCAGTTTTAAGAAATCACCAGCCCATCTATATTTAACAAGACAATTAAGCTGCCCGAGCTCTCCAAATGCAGCAGTGGTTTGCAGCGAGGCCCCTCCAGGACGCTGGGTTTGGTACCGGGCAAACTGTTCCTGTGCGCTGTGGATGCTGCGGTGGTGTGCTCTCCGACCAGCCACGGCCGTGCTGCAGGAGGGCAAAAAGCTGCCGTCCCCCACAACACATTCGGTCTGTCCCCGCGACCCGCTGCTACTGCACGGGAACAGCGAAGGACAGCAGGGCTGCTGCCCCTGCTGCAAACGTGGGGATTTAGAAGAGGGGAGTGAAACCCAGGCATGTGCTCGGCCCCTCGCTGCCAGCTTTGCTTTCCATAGGTGCCTCCAAAAGGCTGCCGTGTCCCGGGACCCTGCCTGCACCCCCGCAGCCCCCAGCCCCGCACTGGGGCGGGAGCTGGTGCCCAGCCAGACCTGCCCCAGGGCACCGGAGCCTGCCCGGGCACCGCGGGCAAGGGCAGCCAGAGCAGGGCACGAGGAAAGGGCAGTGCAGGCCACTGTGCAAGCAAGGGGGAACTGGGGTTTGCACTGAGAGCCCATTGATTTTCCTCCTTTTACCTTTTTTTTTTTTTCTTTTTAAGTGCTGAGATCTAATTTGAAGGCACTGAAACTAGAGCTTCATGAGAAGTATGATTATTATAAAATGCCTGTGGAGGTAAAGCCGTGCTTATAAGACTGCACCTGCAGGGACCACTCAGTGTCACCTCTTGGCACTGCATCCTGCTGCTTGGATTGGAAGCCCGAATATTGGTATCTAATTGGAATGGATTTCCAGAACAGCAATAAGAGAAACTATCTAGAAAACTGAACATGCAGCACTCAGCTTTATAAATCCTAAAATGTATGGATAAATTGCCCATGCCGGTGTTTGTACAGTTAGTGTATGGTTTTGCATACCTGGAGCCGTAGTGTTCAAGCATCACTGGAACAGCCTCCCCTTACCCAAAGCAATCCCTTCTTAGATAACACAGAACTGATTTCTGACGGTCATATATACAGGCATTCCCCTCACCACAGCTTTCTCTTGGCCACCAATATTTAGCTTAGGCCTCCCGTGGTCTTCTCTGCAAGGAGCACCACTCCACCTCATGTGAGAATGTCATTCCTTATATTTTGAATTTCCGTCCTTGACCTCCCGTCAGTGTCCCCGTGTTCCTGTGCTGGGGAGGGGAGCGAGGGCAGCTCCCGTTTTGGCCTGACCTGGTAACACCCGCAATCGTTTCACGCTCTTCAGACCGAGTTCCCAAGACGCCGGGTCGTCTCCCTCTTTGCTTTCTGAGCTCTGTCCAACTCCGCGGTACCTTTTTGAGACACGCACTGCACACCAGCACTGCACACCATATCCAGAGAGGAGGTGTACCAGGTATTCACAGACAGCTATTTTAATATCTTCTGTGCTCTTCTCATTCCCATTCCTCGGAGCCCCTGACATCTTGTTTGCCATTTGGCTTTGAGCGCGTGTTGTTCAAGGTCTCAGCAATGACCAGCTTCCCAAATCGACCAGTTATATGCTGGGGAAGTTCTGTTTTTTAGAGCACTCATATTTATCAACATCAACCTTCACTAGCTATCACGTCATTCATTCTTCTGTCTTGGCCAAATTTCTCTGAATTTCTTTCATCTTTTCTGAATTTAACTAATCTATACAACTGTTTCCTTTTCCAGGTCAGTAATTATTATATTAATGCCATTAGATTGAGTGTGTAACCATGTAGCACACTGCTAGTGACCCTTTACATTGATTAATAAAAGACTATCTACCACTTTTGTTTCCTTCCTCTTAGTCCATCTTATTGATTCATAATGCTACTGTATCTCTTACCCCAATTTTTATCTTGTTTCCTAAGAAATCCTGTGGGAAGACCTCATTAAAAGCCTTTTGAAAGTCTAAAAATATGTCAAGATATTCTCTTTTATCCATTTATATATTGGTAGGTTCAAAGTATTCTAACAGATTAATGAGACATGATTTTCCACAGCAGAAACTGTGTTGATTGGATGTGATCTTCAAGGTATTTTATCATTCTATATTTAATAAATGTTTAAACCATTTTGCCAGATACCTGTGCAAAGCTGAATAGTGTCTAATATCCTGGATTACACTTAGAGTCTTTTAAAAATGTACAATATATAGATAAAACCCCTCTGCTCTTCTTCCAGAAAGGAAAAACAGTGCAAAGGTTGCTGCCGTATTAGTTTTTGTCCTAAATGCAGTGAATATCTCAATATGTGGCCTTTTATTTTCTCCCAAATCAGCTCTAGGATGGGACACAGTGACTATGTAAATAGACTGTAAATTTGTCTTCTTATATATGCACATACACTACCATCCCCAGAACAGCTAAGTGACGTAACTGCACCTGCATCACCGGGACGGAGCTGGGTGTGAAGACACTCCCTTGAAGGGCTGGAAGCAGAAGCACCCTGCTGGTTACCTTCCTTTTCCCACCCAGACCCACCAGTTAAACTTTGGATACCTTCCACTTCCTTGGAGTTTGTTCATTTTTCCATGAGCTTTTGTGAGAAATCTCTAACATTTTCCCCCATTATTATTTTCCTCTAAAGATTAGCTTGTCAAAGTTTGAAGATTGAAACTATAAAACACTTTTTTTCTTCTCTGTTGCAGAACAGTTAATTTCTTTAAAATGAATACCATCTTAATTACAACCCACTGTTCATTATAAAACAAATTACTGGGAAATTATTTGTCCTCTCGGTTGCTTATGTCTCGGCTTCACAAAAACGGAAACTCCTCACAAAATTCTCTGCAGGCTTAGACCTTTCCAGCCCACTACTTACAGGCACCTCATGGCGCAGGGGACACGGAGTCGGTCGCCGGTCTTCGCGGCGCTGTGCTCGCAGGGGTATTTGCGGTGGGAGGTCCCCGCCAGCCAGCGCGGTGCCGCTGGGTCTGTGCCACTGCACCGCGGAGACGGGTCACGGGCAGCCGCTGGGGATGTCGCTTGTGTCCCTGGGCAAGGCAAAGGGAGAAGTCCAGGCAGTTCTCAGAGCAACTTTTGGGGACAAGAGAAGAAAGATAATCCCAAAGAGCAGTGAAGGTCACTGCTAAGAGGGGACAGAGCGGCGGTGGCCAGCTCACAGCTCTGCCCTCCTGGCAGCACCTTTCCCCCCACAGCCTGCGCCTGCCCCCGGGCTGCAGAGCCCTGGCTCCCGCCCTGCCCGCATCGCTGCCGCCGCAGGCAGGGCGTTAATTAATGCATTTGTCCCAATTCTGTTTTCAACTATAGAAACAACCCAGAACTAATAAATCAACCCAACTTCTTCTACAGCCAGAATGCGTTTTGAAAATGAAGCGTGTGAGCCTGCATGTGCCATGTGCTCCCAAGCTCAGAATACCCCGACACCGCCTGGAAATTTTGACGTAAATGGAATACGAGATAGGCCCTTTAAATTGGTAAGCAGGAGATTAAAAAAGGAAAAAAGAATGAAAGTTCCCTGCAGCCTAATCACATCTCTTTGGGAAATTCCCGCACCAACCCAGCCGTGAAGCCAGCACAAATCAATGTGGCCCAGGGGATCAACATTTTACATATATATAAAAAATTGTAAACATCTTTTATGTATGCAATGTAATAACTACACTCAGCATCATAGGCTTTAAAAGCAAATGTTATGGGCAGTTGTATTGCAATAAAGTGGTTAAATGGGAAAGCTTTGAAGGGCTGATAATTTGTACTCTTTTCTTTACCGAACCAACTTATTCTTGTATGAGTATGACAAATTAAAACATTCTTCTATAGGAAGAAGTTTTCATTTATCAGGCTTTTTTTTCCCGCTCGTTCCATTTTCTACCACATTCCAAGTTCAAAAAGAAGTTGGTTACAATCCTGATTACGAAAACAGGGTTGCAGGTGTAGGTCAGGCAACGAAAAATTTCCAGTGTGGGGGCCCAGTGCCCGCAGCAACAGAGCACGGGGGCCCCCGAGCCGTCACCCACCAGCGGGACGGCAGGCCTCGCCGCTCCTGACGGCCGGCGGGACAAGAGTGCCCAGTGTGTCCGTCCTAAGTACGGACCGGCTGCGCTCTGAGGTATCCCCCAGCCTGGCTTGGTGCGTTCTTGTGTTACTCCAGTTGATTTATACACGGAGCAGGCACGTAGGTGCTGCTATTAAAATGGTCCCTGAAACCAGCCGGACTTTACTCTGCCATATCTGGTAGCTATAAAACACTGTCTACGAAAATATAAATTCATATTTTAGAAATTTATTAACCAATAAAATTAACAATCAAATATTATTTCTGACTCGCAAATAAAAACAGTGATGCAGGTTTGTACTGTGCCATGCTCATTAACACTGTGGAAGTATTCTCCAGGGCCATGTCACAGTTCCTTCTGGACCAAAAATCAAAGTGGAGCTATGGGTCTGGTGCACTAAATGGACAGTAAATAACACATTCACTGCCTTTAATTATTTAACAAGCACAGCAGTGACCCAAGATAACGTAAAATATGTTAAAAAATACTGTGTGGGACGCAGTGCTGTTGAAGGTGTTGGGTTTTTTGCACTGGAGGCAAAAGTTCTCACTTGATGTAAACAGGCAGCAGTTCTGTCCTCGCTGTGCTTCTAAGGAGCCTCAGCTCTTTCCTCGGGCTGAGACGTGATTTCACTTCCACGCTCAGTTAGTGCATAGTCTCTCTCTTTACAGAACTAGTGAGACTGATTATTTTATCTCACTTTATTATACTTTGGGGCATGCCCCTCACAGGATTGTGTGCCCCCTTCTCCCTTTGTTCTTGGGGGGGTTTTGCCCTTTTGTTGCGATGCAAGTACTGTCTAATGCCATGCACAGCTCTGGTGTTCAGCGTTTAATAAGCAACAGAGAAACGCACCCTTTGGCATAGTTAACTTTAATTTGTCCTCTCAGATTTGGCCCCAAGTTTTACAAAACGACGGGAGAGAGTATACAATATCCCATGCCGCTGCTTTTCAGCACGGACAGGGTTTTTCGGGGGAACCGCTGAGCACTCTCACGGCACCTAGCAGCCCTCGGACGGAGCAATGCTTCCTGGCCATGCGCTCAGCCTGGTCTGGGGCCAGTGACCCTTCACGGAGGTGGCCATGTCCGCCGTTCCCGGCACGCCAGGTCCCCGCTCCGTGCAATTGCAAGTGGCCCCTCCGGTTCCCTGCCCCAGCCAGGCCGAGGTGCCACGGCAGCCGCCTCGCGCCTGGGAAGCCTTTGGGCAAAAAGGGGTGTTTGGGCTCTGGCAGAGTCCTCGGGCGGTGGAGGCTGCAGCTATGGGACACCGGATTACGGGAGGGATTGTGCGGGGAGCCGGGGCGCAGCGGCGATGTGCTGGCCACCTCCAAGGGGGTTTGCTGCCGGCAGCGGTGGCAGCCCCAGCGCGCCGCAGGAGCCTCCCCTGGGCAGGCAGGGGCTGGGCAGCCTTCAGCAAAATTCTGTAACGGACAGCTGTGAATTAAAAGTGATTGAGATCCTTGTGGGATTTGAATAGTTGAAACTGCTTAATAAGCCAGCGATGATACAGTACCTGCAGCCCGGACGTTACAGAACTGTTCATAAGCTGTTTACGACAGGGTGCCCGATCTGAGAGCGGAGGCACTGCGACGGTTGCTGCGTCTTCCCTGGTTTTTGCAAGTACGGTATAAATAATTTGTAAAGCGTTGGAACATTTGAGGAGAAACTGTCTTAGAATTTATTTATTTCCATAGGCCGTATCAGGAATTTTAAAAAGTTAAGTAAGTGCTTTACATAAATATCAGGAAATTAGTCTCCTAAGTCTTAAACTAGTATCAGCAGCTAAGATCCGTCCTTCCAGCTAATACTACCTTAACTGACAGATTGTATGATATGAAATTACTGCCCGGCACCGAGCATGCTTCATATATAAAGTCCCCTATGGTGATGAATTGGAAAGAAAAGCTTCCCAACATTACAGACTTTGGAAACGTTTATTAACAATTTGATAATACTGTATGTGGAGGCTTCATGCTCCTCAAATGACTCCTTAGCTTGGAGCAGAATGATTTCACTCCGTTTGCTTTTAACTCCCTTGCATTTATCTTGCCTGAGTGTCTCCACTGGATATTGTTTACTCTTTGGATTAGTAAACTCAGGATTAATTCCACTCTTTATTGCTGAAAGTGGCAGTAAATCCAGTATCAGGGAGAGCCAGGAATCTGCTTAGCTATGCTACATGACCCTTTCACGGGCAATAAAAATACACACCTCCCAGTACGAAGGGACATAGCACTTAGAGGCATAGCCCGTGTCATTAGGGTATGGGTATGCACAGAAGCCCTTGCTTAGCCCTCATTTTCATTAGAAATTATAGATGCTATAGGATTTTTGGTGTCTCTCAAGGGAAAATAAAATAAAAGGAAAAAGAAAGCCCTCCCCTCCCCTCCCTGCGAGCCAGCCTGCCCTGGCTGCGGGCTGGTTTCACAGCCTGCTGGCTACCTCCCGGCCGCAGCGAGGAGCAAGGCTTTAAAAACAGCCTTCAGTGCAACTTCAGGGGCTGGCAAGAGCCTGGCAGTGCCTTGCTGTTGCTCTGACATCGTCGCGCATCAGGCAGGGAGGAAGCGGTGAGGGTTAAAGCAACAAAAGCCTGGTGCACCGCCTGCTTCCCCGGCTCCCTGCTTTCAGAAGGGCTGTTTTTTTCCTGCTATTAAATCAGCAAAGAGGAATGTGGGGCCAGGAGCTGAGGAGAGCTTGTTGGAAAGGTTACCTAAGTGAACCATGCAATTTTTTTCCCTCAACTTTGTTCCATCTTAAGGTAAAAGGTTCATGCAGAGGGCTATAAATTCCTGTCACATTTTGTTGTAATCTCTCTATGGTTTTATTACTTAAAATGCTGCACTCTCGAGACGGGGAATTTTCCAGGGGTTTGAGGCTGACACGGAGCCACATTTATATTGTGCCGAAGCTCCTCTGGAGTCTCCTTGAGACATGTGGCTGGCAAGCCCGGCGTGAAGGCCTTATCAGTCACTCCACCACGGAGTCAGACCATGAATTATACGGGGAATGGAGGTGGCTCCGCGAGAGCGGGATTGTGGGCCGCCGGGTGACAATAAACATGTCCCGGGAATGTGTCCTCCATCACTCAAGTTCAGATAGCAGATCTGGACCTTAACTACAGCTCCCCATCTCTAAATCTCCCTGTGACCTGAGCGGGAGATGGAGGTGAGTCTCAAGGATATCTGTCTGCTGGGAACTCGCGGAGGAAGTTTATAACTGGCGTGTGCCGCGGCTGCCGTCGGTCCCAGCGCCGCTCCCAGCCCTGTCGCACCGGAGCGGAGGGACGGCTCTGGCCGTGAAGCGGTGCCGGGGAGCCCGGGACGGCGGGGGAGCCCTGCACTGCCGGGGCCCTTCTCGCCTCCCACGCCGCCCGACGTCAGCACAAACGCACCCGTGCAGCCGCCGTGGGGTGGAGAACAAGACGCAGCGTGCAGCGGTGCGCCGCAAAGTGCGATTCAACTTTCAGACGCTGGCAGAAGGCGTGGAACTTTTCCTCGTGACTTCTTCCTCCATAAGCATACGCGTGAAGCGCTGCAAGGGGGGATGCACGAGCCGAGGACTGGTGGGCGCGGGGCTCCTTGTGCTCCTGTCTCAGAGCTGCTCGCCGGGGCTGCAGCGCCCAGAGAGCGGCACCGGGTGCTTCTGCAGTGCAAGGATATCCAAAAGGGGCTTATTCTCCGTCCCTGGGCTCGCCGTGCCACGCGCCCAGGCTGGGTGACTCGCGGCTCGGGAGGGCCGAGCCTGGGGATGAATTCCCTGCGGCGTCCCAGCACTCCTCGCTGTACGAAAGCAAAGCAAGGGCACGAGCTGTCCCCAGGCTGGGGTCGGTGGTGGACACCTGGCCCTTGGGCAATGGCAGAGACCAAGTGGCTGCCCACAGGGACAAGAAATAAATCAATTAAGCCTGTTCCTAAATTAAAATAATAATAAGAAAGAGTATAAATGCAAAGTGTTAATGAACTAATGAAGGAAAGCGGCATGCTCAGTACCACAACTAAATACAGCCATTAAAAACCATAACCTCTGTAAAATTTGTGATAAAATTACAATTTAATTTTATAAAGATAATTTATTAGCTAATACCTCATTGCACATGTTAATAGCTTGTGCTTAAATAATAGTAATCTTGATTGCTATGTGGTCATTAAACTATTTTTTTTTTTACATACTGTTTAACTGACCATTTTGTATGTGGTTTGGGAAGAAAAAAGTAATTATTGAAGTCTTAAGCAGTGAGTTAATTTCTAATGAAAGGATAATTTTATTCCAATGATTTTACATTTAATTAACTAAAGCTACATGTAATTTGAAGTTCTAAGGCAGTGCTGATTCATTTGTGTATTGGACAGAAGGCAATGCCGTGCGAGCCCCCCAGCCCCGGCGGGACGCCGAGGGAGAGCGGAGGAGGCACCAGCAGCAGGACTGAGGGGACGCAACAACCCCCACAAAGTGAGTCGGAGAAATTTTATGCGTTTTCGTGCCCTGCTGAGGTGGAGGTTGGAGCTGACAACTGGGAAGTGATGCAGTGATGGTTTCAGACTCTTTGAAGTGGCCACCGTTCTCACTCTGGGGATTTTGGCACTGTAGGAATTATGGAATGAGGATGGGGGCAGGCGGGATGGCGAGCGTGATCTGCCACGGCAGCCCGTCCCATGGGAAGTGCAGAGGGACGCTCTGGTGCGGTGCGTGGGGCAAGTTCTGCCCCCGGCGAGCCCTCTTCCTGCAGCGCCCACCTGAAAGCATACGGCTCTTCCAGTTTGGAAAAAGCTGGAAAGTTGGGAAAAAACACTTCGTGTCAAATAAAAAACTGATTTTGGGGATGGACAAAGAAAAAGGACAAACGCAGACAGAAAATCATGCTTTTGTCAGTCTGAAAGTGTTTGGGTTTGATAAATTCACCACTTTTCACTTCTGATTCAGATCAGTTTTTACACGTAAAAGTTCTCTTTGACATAAAATGCCAGAAAATTCCCTGAAAGAAGCATTGAACTGCAAATAGTCAAGATCAAAGAGCGGCATTTTTTACATCCCTCCCACCCTATTCATTTTTCAGCTGCGCTCATTTGCTGCCATTTCACCAGCTCCCACGAGTGCACGGGCAGCTCGGACACACCGCTCTGCCCGTGCTGCCCGCAGGTCTCCCGGCAGGTCTCGGCAAGGGCCGGGCACTGCCGGCGTGCGGCTGGCGGGGCACCCGGCAAGGACCGCTCCCATCGGTTATCCGCCGTATCGTGTAGGTGTTTCCATGCTGCAGGGGAAACGCTTGTCAGGTTATTGATAAACAACAGATCTGTGTCAGCGCAGATGCCTTTTTAATGGCATGTCCTGAGGTGCAGACATTAGGGTTATATCCTCCTGCCTCCCAGCGATCTGTGCAGCAATCACTCCTCCTCAAGCAGAGAGAGGGCTGCCACTGAACCTGCTTCCCCTGCCTTATTAATGCATCTCCCTTTCGCTCATGCAGACAAGAAAAGAGAAATCTGGACCGCGGTGGGCTCAGGAGGGGTGGGCGGCAGGCGGGGGGCGGCGCGGGAGGACCAGTGCAGCGTCTCCCCAGCGTGCCGCGGGAGGAGGTTTAGGCGAGGCGAGGGCAGGGGTGAGGGATGCTGGGGATCGGCGAGGAAGACCGAGGACAGTGCTTGGTTCAGGTATCATCACCCCGCGTGTCTGCCAACACTGTAAGCAGGACAGCTAACCCCGCCATGGAAACGGTAATATTTAGTTCCCATCTTGGGGCAAAAGCCTACCTTTGTGTTGCTGATGTAAAGAAAATTCTGAAAATGTTTCATTTTGGATGTCGTTTGGAATCTAAAATAGTTGACATTTAAATTCTGATCATTTGCTCCAAAATATATTTCAAAACTTCAGAAAGGGAAGTGTCCTCCCCTTTTCCAAACCAGTGGGAAATCTTAAAACAGGTCTTTGGCCCCTCCAGCTGCCCGGGCTCCTTGGAGAGTTTCGACGTGTGTGCGAACACAGAGGTGTGCCACACCTGCATTACCTGAGGTGGTCACATCACATCAAACTGATTAATTAATCCGTGTTGATATTACTGCCTGCTCCACGGGTGTTGAGCAAGGCAGTGACTGAAAGTTACCTTCCCAAAATAAAAGCGTAGATTCTGCTTTCTGACTTGCACCAGGGTGCCAGGAACCCAACACACGCGTACAGAAACACCGCGGTTTAATCCAGCCCAGACCATGCAAAGCGCAGGTGAAATCTCCATCACGCTTAGGACCAGCTCAGGTTCCTCTGCTCTGCAAAGGCTCGTGGCGTACCCACCTCCCGACAGGTTACCAGCCTGGGAGTGTATTTTTTTTTTGGTGTGCCTCCAAAGTACTCATTAGCTGAATGAAGAACGATTCATGAGAAATGTCCAATCAGTCTTCAACAGCTGTTTAAGTCCCTGCGCTTGAAGCCCTTGTAACGGCCGGGGAGCACCCGGCGCGAGCACAGCCCTCCAGCAGTCCCAGGGCAGAGCTGGCTTCTGCCTCCCCGGGACCCCCCGGGACCCCCCCGCCAGTGCCGCTGCTGCCTGGCGTCCTCCCCCCGGCCAGGGACCCCTCGCCCTCGGAGCAGCCCATCCTCCAGGGCCGCACTGCAGGACAATTCACTCTCGTTGTGAGTGTGCCCTGATGACTTAATTATTTATGAGGAATGTTTTATCCTGGCTTTCAAACTAACGCAAACAGATGTTGCCAGACCAAAATGGCTCTTTTTGCTAGATCTTGATGGATAGTCACAGTCGCGGAGTAACACGGCATTATCGGCAGCGGTCCTGCCTGCGTGTTGGTGAACGGCAGGGCACATCTCCCTGCTGAACGAAGAGCCCTTTCTGCTTGCCATTATCTTATTTGCAGAGCTCCCTTCCTACCTCACTATACAACATGGCTCTCGTATTTATTTGTTTGACTGTGACTGCATGACGTGCCTGAAGACAGCACGAACCGGGGGCTCGGTCGCCGTGTGAAGCCTGGCCAGGTTTGCACACCTCGTGTCAGCATCGGCGCCCGAGCAGGCTCCTGCCCAGCACCTCCCGGCAGTCCCGCTCGCCGGTGCCGGACCGGCAGCGCAGAGGTACCGGTGTGCCAACGGGCACGCCTGCCTGCCCCCGCTCCCCGCGCCCGCTCCCCAGCAACCCTGGTCTCCTGTTTCCATTTCAGAATAAAGATGTTGGTCTCTGATGAGAGCACCAGACAGCTGATGTTTCAGAATCTGAAGTAGCTCGGCTTTGTTCATGCTTTTAGTCCTTCAGATAGGTGTTGCTTCCCTCTTCCCGAACAGTTGCTGTTGTCTTGGTCACTGCAGCTTCCGAAGGAAGGTGGGTATTTGTGCTGGGCCATGTACAAACACCTACAGAAGTGTGCCCAAATAACAGAGTTTATTTTGCATGTCTTAGTACATCAGATATCAAATGCTTGTGTTCATAAACAAGCACTTAGGTTAGGTTAGGAGCACTTGCCCACTCGTCAAGGAGAAACAAAACCATGCAGCTTATCTGACTAATCACAACTGGACAGCAGGGCTCAAATTTAAAATATTCATGATTTAGCCCAGAGTAAACATTTCTCAAAAATATATTAGCTGCAGGAATATTAGCCCTGGGAGTCGCAGGGAAACTAGGAACCTTACCACATTGTGCGTTGACCGCTGCAAAAGATTACGATTCTTTAAGAAAAATCTCTCATAGCCACAGTTTACAGGTTTTAATATTCTGCCCATTACCACAACCAAGCACCACCCTTGGAGCACACATGCAAATAGCAGGGGAGAACTGAGAAAGACAATAAAACTGGGAGCAGCCTGTGGAAGGGCAAATAAATAATTTGATTGCAATGTGAAAGTGTTTTCCGGTTTGATGGGCATTTCCTTTTCATTGAAAATAAACCAGGCTAAATGGCTCAGTGGGTCCCGCGCACCTAAAAATGGGCCCAGCTAGCTTGTGCTCTCAGTAACAGTGGGTATCATGGAGGTACATAAAAACATAGTTTATTGTTAAATTAAGTGTCCTGTTCTTGAAAACAACCCTTAAATTTAACATTCCAAGGCTGCTGCTGTTTATTTGCACTCTCGGAGCACTCTCAGTGCTGTCCACTCAACTACTTGAGAAATATATTGTAATAAAAATAAATGGACAGTTTGGGTTTCTCTAAAATTAAAACAGGATATACAGCAGCCTTGCACTTCTTCCTTGCACTGAGGTAGCCTGTGATAAAGTCACATTGTGTCAGAGATGGCAAATTATGTATGCTAATTACTTACCGGAATTTCAGATTTGTCCTTACCATAATTAAAAAGGTGTCACTTTATTAGAATAGGGCTGGAATGATGGGGCTTGGAGCAGTGGAGGAGATTTCTGGTTAGAGATAATTACCAGTGATGTATTCCTTTCCCTCACTGCCATTTTTGCTGCATTCCCCCCATTACTGCGTAATGGATGGCTTGCATGTCTGCCTGTGGAGCCGGGCTGCCTGGCACGGGGAGCACCCGTCCGAGGGTGCCTTCCATCGTTAGACCTCCGACCTCGCTGGCGCGGGGGGCCCGGCCCGAAGCCGTGTTTGCTGATCACGTTGCTACTGATTTTACTGCTGCACCATCTGGGGATACGGCAATAGAGAGGCCAAGCCAGGGCTAGTGCTGCCTCGGGGTGCCCGCTCTGCCCATAGGGTCATTCCAGAACTTCCCAGCGGACAGGTTATTGCTGCTGGCGAGCTTCCAGGCGCTGCTCTGCAGCACGTGCGGCTGCCCTCCCCAAGAGCCAGGACCCTGCGCCCCGCAGACCCCGGCTCCATCCGCCGGTGAGCGCGGCGAGGCCACAAAACTGCCCCGTGTCAGAGGAGGGGCCGAGGCGCTCCGCACCCCCCTGCAGCGGCACCCCGGCTCGGCCCCACTGCCCGGGGCCGGGCTCGCCCCTGCAGCACCCCTCGGCTTGCGCCGCTTTGCACAAGGGTCCAGGTCCACGCCAGCTAAAAGCCTGCGTTAAGACAGACACATTATTTATATGCATTGTAATATCTTTCTGTTGGCAGAAGAGACTTGAACCTGTCGAGGGCAAACTCAAGTCTCTCCCAGGGCCTGGCAAAAGAAAATAGCAGCATTTAACCGCGATGAAAGTCACAGCATAAACAGGGACGCAGAGAGAATAATTGCATGGCTGGAAAGCTGGGCTCCATGTTATCATTACACATTGAATTCTTGGTCGGTAAGTACAGGGATGGCGTTAACCCCAGCAGAAGATGAAGGTTATAAAAGAGGCATTACTTGGAAAGGTCAGCAGGCTAGTCAAACATGGTGCAGATGCAATACGAAGATTCAATACTGAGAGCTATTTGCAGTGGCTTGGAGAGGCAAGAAGTGTGGGAAAGGCAGACACGTGCCCGTTTGCTACAGGGACTGGGAGGCTCCTCGTGCAGCAAACGTACTGAGCAGAAGACTAGGCGGGATCAGCCCCGCTCCAGCCCTGCTTGCACCTTAGTGCTCATTAGCAGTGCTGCTAGCGCTCATTAGCAGTGCTGCTAGCTGCAGTGGGTGCTCTGCAGTACGACTCTGCAGCCAGCGCCATACTAAACTCTTGCAGCCATGCCTGGAAATAAACAGGCAAAGCAAAAAGGGAGAGACAGCTATTCTGTCTTGATACCACCGAGGTTTGGCTGCGGACTGTCATTGATCCGATCTCTAATTCAACATATTTGGACAGTTAAAGCATTTTTTTTCTTTTCGGAGAGACATCTCTAGGTTAAGCGCTGTACTGCAGCCCATACACTCCATGTCTGGGGTATCCACAACACAACAGCTCTTATGGTTGATGGAGAGACCCATCAGACTCTACATTTTTATAAAAGATTGTTTGGTTAGCTCATGAGGCAGTGTCGTTATTGCCAAAGGGTTTTGCTCCCCAAGCCTGTGCTGAATATTGTATTACTTTGCCATGCTCAGAAACTGAAATTACAACAATTTAATTTTGAATATGGTGGCATTATTACCATTTGTATTTGCCATTTCATAAGACTTCTCATTTCAACTGCTTTGCTTTCCTGTCAAGAGGAAAAACCTTCAATCTATCGGCTTTTACCAGAGAGAGAACTGTGCCGGAATGTAATGCAGCATTGTATATTTCTTCTCTAATGCTCTTTTGAACAAAATCATCTATTTCATCAACAGTATATCAGCGGTGACCAAAGACCATTAAATAATGCATCTCACTCAGGAGCAGTGGAGCAGGGAAAGGGCTCTGACCTGTTTTAAACCTTATTACTTTCTTGCATTATGCCCCTCACTGCAATCTTTTTGTTTAAGTGATTTCAGCTGAGGCGTTGCTTCCTGCCTTAAAATACAAGGCAGACATGTTATTTCTGAAGTGGTCGGTAGACTCAGCCTCAGCATTTCCCATTCTACACCAAAAACAGCCTCTGCGTATTAATCTTTGTTAACCTCGCCAAATACACACACACACGTGCGCATGTCAGGAGTCTGGTGTAAATAACATCCCTCTTTATTTTGGATTTCACGTGCAGAGACTTTCGGTTTTATTTGGACTTGCGGCTTTATTTCCTAGCAAACGTTCGGTGCTTGCAATTAGCAATCACAGGGTTGGTAAAGCATGCAGGGAAATTAATCTAGAGTGGAATAGCCCAGGAAAAGAAGATACAGTCATAACAATCAGAGGAGGTCAGGACTGGTGCTGCAGACTGAGATTTAAGGAACGCGGCAGTATTGAGGAGTTACTTGGATTTCCCGATAACCCCTGCGCTGTCCGCGCTGGGAGGAGCATCGCAGCACCAGGAGCGTCTGACCGTGGAGGAGCCGGCGATGACCGACACGAGCAATGCATAGTTTCCCACTTTCTCCCCCAGCGCAGCCCCGCACCCGGGCACCTCTCTGCTCCCCAGAGAGGCACGGGGCTGGCTCCAGGGCTGCAGAGCGTGACCAGCCCCACGCTGCCCCTGCCCTCACGGGAAGCCCCCGAAGGCATTGCCCACGGGCACAGAGCCAAGCGGCGGGCCCTGCCTGCCGGTGGCCTGCGCAGGGTCAGACGCAGCCTCCCGTGGTGCCCAGCACTGCCTGCCCCTGCCTGCAGCACGGCCGAGGCTCATGACCAAGGCAGCTCTCAACACGCAGGGATGGCCAGCCCGCTCCGGAGGCGGCTCTTCCTGCTGCTTCTCCAGCCAGCCTTTGTCCTGCCGTCACTACTGCTCCTGATGGAGAAGGTCCTTCCGCTCGTGGCCGGGGACGACGGCCCAGCCCCTGCTCTGCCCATCCCAGCAGGCACCTCCATCTTGCAGCTCCTGCGCTGGGATGCGGGTCTCAAGGTGGCACAGGGACGGCTGCTCCGCAGAGGGGCTGGCAGCCATGGCGGGGTGCAGGGTTTTCATGGACGGAAACCCTGCGGGCGCTGCGGGGACGCCGTGCCGCTGCGGTGGGAAGGCTTGGCTACAGCGTAGTGCTCACAGCCAGGGTGCAGGGTTTGCTCTCCGCTAGCCCTTGTGAAGCACAATCCCCCACCAGCCTGCGAGGAGAAAGCCTCAGAGACTTACAATTACATTTTCTCACTAGTCTAATGAGGTGAGAGACAGACAGAGGAGAGAGTTCCCTGGGCTAATTTTCCAGCCAGCAACCACTGCATTGCTCCTGTACTGTGAGAGGCAGAGGGAGAAATGACTCTTCCAGATTAGAGGTTCTTGCTGAAGGCATTTTGGAGCATATTCCTCCAGGACACTACAGCAAAAAAATGAAGATGACAAACCATTTTACTACGTTCAGCTGGAATGAAGTAACCCAACAACAGAACTGTGTGGTGCTGGGGGTGCACTGACCGGGAGAGAGCACCTAGGGAGAGCAGGGAGCGGAGTTTGGCCTGAATCATTACACACGGTGCTTTCCTCGAGCGAGGGAGACAGCAGGTCAGCACCTGAACAGGAGGAGGAATTAGCTGTAAGAGGGAAGGAGCATTGCATTTGTCTCCCTAGCTAGCGAACGATTTGTTATCATGAAAATGTTAGCAATGGAATAATCACTGCCCGGGGGAGCAGCGCTGATCTCCAGAAGGCAGGCGCTGGAAAAAGAGTGCTCTGCCTTCCTCCCAGGCACGCTGGGTCCTTCAAACCGGAGAAACCCGGAGAAATCCCTCTTCATGCCCGCAGGGAACGTGGGAGGGAGGACTCATTTCTTGGTTCATGCCCTCCGTGGTCTTTGCACTGAATTCAGGTCAAGCTCGACATTTGACTCTTTGGAGGTTCTCTGACAACTTTGGTTGAGCCCAACAGTGTTGTGTGTTCCTCTCACATTTCTGGTTTCAGTACACCAAACACGCTTCTAGGGTGCCAGAATGGACCTGAGAAACCTGAACTTTCTAATCTGGGTCTAAGTCAGGAGGAAGAGTAAATGAAATCCCTCTTCCATCGTGACCATGCACAGTGTGTTAGCACGCACATGCATTTGCATGAATGTGGGATGTTTGCTCAAACCAGACCCTAAACCAGATTGAAACTTCCTCATTTGACTGACAAATCCAGCCAGTCTGATTTGTCCCTCGCCATCCTCTGAAGAGTTTGGAGCTTGTAGTTGGTCCTGGAGTTAGTTTTAGCCTGAGGTTAGGTCTTGGTTAAAAGGGTGTATGTAGGAGGCTCCCTTGCCTCTCTTTCGTTTTTGCTGTCTGCACACCACTGCTCTGCTCATGCAAACTAGCAAGAGATCTGTCAAATATCAAATAAGAATTTTGTTGCTGAAGCTCTTGGAAAATTGACAGGTAGCATGCAAGCAAACATTAAATCAATAACAGCAAATTTCCCCTGGGAAACTTGTAGTGTTTTCTCATCAAAATCTTTAAATCCTTAAAGAAACCATAAAAGGTTTACACACCTCGCATTGGTTAATCTGGTTACCTCTGCATTGCTCAGTGCAGGCTGATCACCGAGCAGCGAGTGTAATACCCAGTGCTGATCACCGAGCAGTAAGTGTAATACCCAGTGCCCCACGCTCTGATGTATTGTAGCTTTGTTAGTCACTGTGGCTCCTTGGTAAATTCATTTGGAGTCCTCCGGGGTTTTAAATCTCTCATTTGGCCAACAACGAGGTCTGAAAAGATTGCAGTTCATTTCGACCCACAGTGGATGGAAGGCTCATTTACTGGCTGCAGGCAACTCAATCAGGCTGGCCGCTGATGAGTGAGTGACTTGTTCAGACCGCTAGTCAATATGTGTCTGCTGTGATAGAATGTCAGCATCTGCTGGCTGCTCCTGTCTCCCACTGCTCTGGCTTTTTTCATTTGGTCTGATCAATGTTATTAAAAACACCTAGGAGTTCCTTAACTGCTCTGCCACTTGAGGCTTTTCTTTCTTTCTTTTTTTTAAACACAACTTTGTATTATCTGCAAACATGTGCAGATGATGTACATGGATTGATTTTTTACATGAGTGTACAGTGTGTGGGACGGTGTGTGTGTGTAGGTATGCTCAGGCATGTGACTTTTATACAGGAGACGGCTTTAAAATTACATCACCCTGGTTTGGTTTTTGTGTGTGTGTTGCTCTGAAGTAGCTCAGACTTAGAGCCTTTTGCAAACATCTAGTAATTATTATTTGTGAATAAATCTTCAAATGTAAGCATGCAAAAAAAAATACACCTTCCCTCAAATTGAAGCTAGAATTCCCAAGTGGAATCAGTAACACCCCATGGACACCTGTACCTTAAAAATCAGACCGTTACTGCAAGTAAAGGGGAGATACAGCTTAGGTAAATAAGTACAGGGTTAAAATCCCTTTACGTGACAGGGCTGAAACATAAACACCATTTGCATTGCCCTTTGGCCAGCCCACCCGCGCTCTGCCCAGCAATCCATTTCCTGGGGGACTAATGACACACCATGGCACAGGCGGGTCAGCCACCAATTACGTAAAAAAAGGAAGCAGAAAACAGATACACCACTAAATGTTTTAGTCTGTCTGCAAAACGTGCACGCTCCTGCAGGAATTGCACTTTCCTGGGGTGGAGGAAGGAGAACGCTGTGTCCCCTGGGCAGACCCCAGGCTTCGCATCGCCCAGAACTGAGGACGAAGATGACTGCAAAGGCTTTGAATGATACCAACCCCTGCTGCCCCGTCCACGTTTGCGCCGCCAATGGATGTTCCTCTGTCATCCTCCACAGACACAAGATCATCTAAAAGCCTGACCACCACTATGCTAGCCAGCTTGCTCAGAGGAGGGTGTGCAACAGGACTGCTGCTGCTGAGAAACGTGGCCCGCAGCCCGTGGGAAGCCTGGTGAGCGCAGAGCTGACCTTCGCTTCTGCTGTCCCGTCTCTGCAGGCTATGGCTTTCCCGGGCCTCTCCGTGCCTGCGTCGCACAAAGGAGAGGCAAGGTGATCTGCTGTGACCTGAGGACATGCTTCAAAACCCTCCCATGCATTCCTCCCTACCCCCTTCCTCTGCAATATGGCATCCAAAATAGATACCAAGAAATGACCTGCCAGGAAAAAAATGGAAGCCTATAATTATGTTATTGAAAAACTGTTCCATACTGTATTATTTAAGGTTATTTTATTATGATGTTGAGATGAGTTTCTTAAAGAAGAAACTCTGGTTTTATTGCACTCCTCACGGAGAGAAGCCTTGGGTGATTTGATAGCCTATTTGAACAAGAGGGATGCTTTACGAGCCCCTATAAAAACTGATGACCCCACTCACATTTGTATTTAATGAAATAAGGAGGAGCTTTGGTTATGTTTTCAATAACCTTCACTGCTATTTCAAACCTGCCTCAAATAAGAGCCAGAATCTGCATGTTTCTGTGACGAACCCCGGCTGTCCTTAAGGAGGGCGCTGGGGGCCCAGCCTGGCTGGGGAGCCGTCCTGCCATCCCTGCTGTCCCTTGCAATGCCATCACCAGGGCCGTGTCCTGGAGATGGTGATGATGGGATGGGTGAGAAGTGCTGTCCCATCGGAGGAGGGTGGGTGGGAGGAAGGTTGGGCTGGGAGAGGGGCTCCGGTCCTCATCTGCCTCAGCCTCCCCAGGCACCAGCACGTGTTCTATTTCTAAGTAACTTCCCACACACGAAATCAGGCTTTTTCATTACACAATTTTGGTCTGTCATAAAACATTAAATCTCTCTGAGAAGTTCCAGTGCTTGGATCCTTCCCGTTAGATTAAATAATTGCTGCTGCTGGAAGGATCAGAGGCTGTGCGTCTCCAGCCGGCAGGCACTGCCGGTCTCCAGCTCTCCCTGGCATGAGATGAGCCCAGCACCCGGATCCCGGGACCAGCCTGCATCTGCAGCCTGCAACGCACTCGGCTGAGGGGGGCACAAGCAGCTCCCAGGCACTGGGAAGGTCTTTGGGGTGGCAGGCATCTCTTCCACACCCGGCAGCCGGCCCTCGGGAGGGAGAGAGGGAGGCACAGCCCAGCCCGATGTTCTAAATATTTAGATGGAAATAAGCGTTTCCCTGACTCGGTGCCCGAGGCGACCCAGCGGTCCCCACGCTGTGTATGCTGACTGCGTAAGGGGACACAGCTCCGTATACGCAGCAGAGCAGCTACTTGTCTTATGCTCTTCTAAAACCTAAGGCCTAATTAACTTTAATCAATGGGGCTTTCTCCGTTGAGTTGTCCGGATTTTGACTGCTCCCTGCAGCCAATACACAGCAAGGTTAATTTAAGATGAATGAAGAAAGAGAGAAAAAACTGTGAGGGGAAGGTCTGGGGCAGGCGCTGGGACGGGGCGTAGCTGCGTGGCCACGGAGGCTGCAGATGTCCGACGGCTGCGGGAGCCGCCTTCTCTCCCGGAGCTCAGAGGTGAGGAGGGGAACCTGGCAGGGTTTATTAAAGCACATCCAAGCCCTCAGACTTACATTTGCATTCACAGTTTGATGTAGATGCCACATAAGCAGATGCCTATGAATAAGCTAGAACAGGGTTATAACATCCTCGTGGTGGAGTGATTCAGTGTAATGCCTCGGCAAGCTGTTCTTTAATGGGCTGGAAGTCTTATTTTTACGATCATTGGAACGTAAAGGGTCAGAATCTTAATCTTCTAATACTGTGTTTTTAACAACATTTACACTTTAACATATTGAAAAATCTCATCTCTTTCTGCCAACCAGCATGACAACACAATTCAAATCGATCAGTGCAGCAGTATATTTAGGTATTTTAAACATAAATCAACCTGGCTGAAATATCTTTTTCACTTCCAGTACTTCTTAAAACCTAGGAGTTTCTAACTTTTATGTTTCTTATTTGAGCCTTTGGAGTTCAGTGGAGTCTCCCACCTGAATAATTCAGCAGCATCAAAGAGAGAACAGAAACGGAGGTTACGGTCCGGCTTCCAGCACAGACACAATGCTTTATGGCCCATTGCAACGGGGAAACCGGTACCCGAGTTAAACAGAAAGTTTGCAAATTGTCTGCAGGTATGGAGAGAATTAACTCATGCATCACCCTACAAAACTAAGTGACAAGCAATGGGAACACATCAGGAAGAGAAGACATTTTTGTTTCCATGAAACCTTTGGGATTGAAGGGGAAATGTTTTTCAGAGTTTACAAATCTTACACAAAATATTCAGCCCAGGAGCCAGTACTCAGAGCGCAGGAGTGACTTCTCCTCCCAGAATAAATGGATTAGGTTCATCTCTGGGATGTGGAGGGGGAAAAAAAAGAAAGAAGGGACTGTTGGGGCTTCCTCACTAACGATACCTTCCCTCACACTGTCACTCTTTGCTCCTTTTCTGTGCCCCTTTTCCTTTAACGTGCTCCCCCAGACCTCTGGGCTGCACGTCCATGAGCAAGCTTTCAGCTCTGGGTCGTGCCGGCAGGACTTGGTCCGCTCAGGCTGGAGCACAGACGCGCAGGACCTCTGCCCCAGCCCCTTCCCACAGCCGCTGCTTAGCACTGGGACAACAGGGCCTCATGTTTGACTTTTTATTTAATTAAAAGCTCCTTAACCAGTTTTACTGTTTTCTGGACTAGATTTCTCTCTGGTCCCACGTGAGAAGGGAGCTGGGCATATGGGCTGAACCACAATGATTTGATTCATGGGCTGAAATCATCATTGAACAAGTGTCACAACATGGCATTAGATTAAGAACTAAAGTGATGGGCTATGGTGAGCCTGTTCATTAGTATTAATAGAGCTTAATTAGGCACAAGCATGGTGTTGCAGGGAAATGTGAAGGTGGCTGCAGTTTCCATGGTGGGAACAAAAAAGGTGTTATTCATTAAAGGTGAGAGAAGTCCATGAGCCTTGTGCCTGTCTCTGAAACCCAGCACAATTTAGGCTCGGGACATGGCCCCGCTGCCCCAGAAGAGTGACAGAGTTAAAGACTGGGTCGAGTTAAGGAGCCAGAAGAGAGGACTGGAAAGTCCAGACTAAAACCAGGCAGTGAAATCCGGGGAAAGTCCTGCCCTTCGTATGGGGGACTCCCACAGGGAGAGCCGTTCAGCTCTGACCCGTTATAACAGAGGAGATGACATGTCAGATCAGCTCTTCCAGTCCCAGGGGAGCGGAGTCAGGAATGAAGGGAGCCCCCGAGATCCATACTGGGGAGAGAGACAAAGGGACAGGAACAATACGTGCCTGCAGGAGCGAACCTCCATGTGGCACTGGCCCAACAATGCAGGCGGCTCTGCCAGGGCTGTGGCTATTTTGCAACCACGGTAAATATCCATGGATGCATTTGATGCTTTTGTAATGATTTCAGTTGTTTCCTTATCTTCGGTATCCTCCCTCTTGCACCAGTTCACTTCCATTCGTGCTGCTCTTGGCTTTATGGTTCTTAGGTCATTGTGCATCTCTCCCCATTTGGCAGCATTAAATTTTATTTACCATATGTCCCTTCTGCTACAAAGATGATAAAATCCTTTGGATTTTTGTTGTTGCTGTTCCTAGCTCATTCAGCGCTCACCTCAATTTAGTGTCCTCGGCAAGTGGAGCTGATTTGTTGTTGGTTTTCAGTCTAACAGAGGTCCAAGCTGGGACAACTGCCAGGCTGCACTGCAAACCTGCACTTGACTACTGCTTTTTTTTTAAAGCACTTTGCCAGATACCATCTCCTCAGGAGGTCTCTAACACCTCCGTGGTGGGAGAGAGCATCATATGGACCTTTGGCAAAAGGACCAAGAGAACTGCCAAGAAAATCCTTTGTACATGGTTATTTTTCATTTTTTGTTCATATTCTGTTAAAAATATCTCCCCGTGTTGATTATACCAATCAACACCATTATACCTGGGGTTAATGTGCGTTTCAAGCAGCCCATGACTGCAGAAAAGTGGAAACACAACCTGGGAATAATATCCAGGGCCAGATGGACTTTGCCCTTATTCTGCTCTGACTTCGGTGGGGTGGGCTGCCAAGGGAGGCATCGCTCGGCTGCGGGGAGGCTGATGCAAACTGGGAGGAAGAGAAACGCACCTTTGGATGCCATGAAAGAACTTACGGCAGCCAAAGCCACAGAGTCGGGGAGCGCCGGCATGGCACCTTCTGTTTCTACAGCCAGAGATACATCTGCATTTTAGGCTCTGCATTCGCTTGGCGAAGGCAATCTTGCCCACTTTTTACCAAAGCTCGTACTTCCCTCCTATTATGTTTAAATTAAAATGCAGCAGACCATTTTAGCACTCATGAATGAGTGAAATACAAAATGCTGGTACATTGGGCTTTGCTGCTGCATGCAAATATATCTGGAAACAATGGCTTAAAATTGTTTCCACCTTCAACCACATCAGGAGGTGATTTCAAGACCCTCTGTGGAATACTAATACTTACTTCTAGAAGCCTTTTAATTTTCAGTCACTGAAGGGGCAGAGTTTGAGATGCAGCTAGCTCTCCTTTTAACAAAATAATAATAATCTCTCACTTTCCTAATATCTTTCAATTCAAAGGGTCTCAAACTGAGGCCTTCATCTTTCTGAGAGCGTCACACAGCCAGAGCTCAGAGCCTCAGCCAAGGCATGCTGAAATCAGAAGGGCTCTGCATGGACCAGTGAGCCCATCTGCATGATTGTCTTGCAGGATAAGGGCTGAACTACCATATCCCAGTCGCCTTGCATTGACTTTTTCTTCCCAAGAACGGCCTATTTTGCAAATGCGGCCGTTGAAGTGCCATCGTTGCTGGATTAGGACACTAGAAATTGAAGCTCAGAACTGCCACTGCACAACCTCGGGCCGCCTCGCCTGCGGCGCCCTAGGTGCTCCCTTTGCAGCCCTGCAGCACTCGAGGTGTTTGCGCAACACCCCTCTCCCCTCTGCAGCCTCCTGCCTTCACTTTGCCGGACGCCGGCGAAGCCCTGTTGTGCACCAGGCAGAGATGCCAAGGACCGACGGGACGGTTCGGGCCATGGGCCCACCTCCACCAGCGTGGGGCAAGGCAGGGACCTCGGTGGGGCGGCGCGCGGCCCCAGTGCGGCCGGGGAGGTGCCGCCGCCATCAGCCCACGCAGCACTCCTGCTGCCCCAGCCCTGCGAGCCCCCACCGCCGATCTATGGAGAACCAGACTTGAAGAAAGCTCAAATTAAAGGTAAGTAATTTCCTTTTTTCCTACCTTGAAATTCCTATTGATTTCCTACCTAAATAGAAATTCCCATTGATTTCATGTCTGTTCATATTAGTATGTTACGTTGTCACCTTTTGTTTGCAATATTATATTGTTTTACATGTTGGTGTGTTTGGGAGCATGTTTGGTGGAGCCGTGTCCCTGCGATGTGCACACCTCGCGCAGGCGCCCGTGCCGCCCCCCTCGCCCCAGCCCGCAGCCAGACCCCGTGCCCACCAGCCCCGGCTGAGCCCCAACCCTGCGGGCTGCTCCCGGCCCCCGCGCGGAGCCGGTCCCGGCGGGGCATTTGGGCAGGGAAAAGAGGTGCTTCATGCACTCACTGCGGTTGCTGCATGAGGGAGCAGAGGGGAACCCGCAGCCTCAGGACGGGCTGAACCCCCATCTCAGATGCCGGCACCCTGTGCTGCTTAACACCCTATTTCTCTGCCGGCAGAGGCTCTGGGCTCTCCTGCGACCGCGTGTCACAGCCAAGCCAGCACCGGCACCGGGGAGCTCAGCCGGCACTGCTCACACCACTGCTCCACCGGCTCTGCAGGGGTTATTTTTCTAACATTTCTCATGAAAGCTGCTTTCTGTTTAGAAATCCTGTAGCTAACAGCCTGTTGTGGTCCTCACATCTCCGCTGGTCAGACAAGTATCTTTCCCCTGTCCCCGGCGTCCTCTATTTCTCACACCTCACTGAGCAGGCACCGCTGCGCCAAGACCTCTGACCGAGTTGTCAAGGTGATGGGTGCTGTTATCCTAAAGTAGTTATTTCACATACATGGTATTTTGTCCCTTGCTTTTATTGAAATACAGAGGAGAGACCAATTATCTTCCTAATGGTTTGCACAGCTTCCTTCTTCTTTTAAATGGGAGTTAATGATAAACGGTTTGGGCAGGGTGTCGGTTTTGCACGGGGAGCTCTTGGGTGTCCCCTGCTTTCCAGGTGTCTGGGGACACAGGGCAGCTCCTCTCGCATGCTCAGCTGAGCTCTCCTTGCACACACATTATCACCAATTTTCTCCTCCCTGCTCAACCCCTCAAAAATTAAACCATTTTCCTAAATGCCTGAGTGCTGGAGCCCTCCGTGCCGCAGGTGGTGAGGTTTTAGGGGTGCCAGCGGCGTGCGGGGCTCCCCGGGGCGTCGGCATGGGAAGGGAGGGCTGCGGCAGTGGCCGGGGGATGCCGGCATGGGCTGGGGGCCTTGGGTTGTCCCCCAGCCGGCACGGCGCTGAGCCCCGGTCCGCACGGCCGCCTGACACTCCCAGTCTGGCTGCTGATGCCGGTTTGCACAGCAGCAGGTATGGCTTGTCCCACATCTCCCTCCTGGGAAGAGGCACATTAAAACGCTGATATTACACCAGTCTTAAGCCAAATAATGAGGAAGAGGCACTTCTCTGCTGCAGCACGGCTCCTTGCTAAGGTGCGCCGGGGAACGGTCGAAGCGGCAGCTCTCACGTAAAAGCACAGTTAGAGGTTGGTTTGTAAAAGCAGCCGGGAGTCCAAGCGGGCTGACTTCCCTCCCCATCGGCTCCCTTCTGCTGAGCACTGACTCCCGTGTCGTATGGGACGGACCTCTTCCCACCCAGGCTGAAGTTTTAGCCACCAGTACCTGGAGCTCAGCAGCTTGAGCGTGCGTGCGCAGAGAAAGGGGCTGCCGAGACAGCTCCTTGCCTTTCCAGCATTATTATTGATGTGATGCGTCTCGGTGGATTAGTAACGGATGTGGTATAAGCCAGAGGGTTTCTTTTGCCTTCAAGCCTGCATTACCCCGTCAAGAACAGAGGTTTCACTGGCACCTGATAAGTCACATAAAACAGATAAATACTTGGGAGATACTGTATTTGAACACAATCGGTCTTGGCAGTGACTTGATCTCCGTGTAACAGCCTGGCATGTACCTGCAGGTTTTCTTTTTGCAGGGCGAATGCAAGTTGTGCTGGAACAGATATGGATTTGAATTATGTAAGGCAGGAAATTGTGCATCTCCATATCATATTCTGAGAGGAACATGCAATTTCACCACTGCAGACCCATGAAAGTGGGGACATTACCTCGGGTGCTGCTGGGGCACTTTGCTGTATAACACAGGACTTCATCCCTTCCTGCACCCAGGCTGCAGGGCTCGTCCTCAGAGCCTGATGTTGTTCTGGTGCCAGCATAACACAAAAGCCTCAAAACAAAGGATCCAGGAGGCTGTTGGGGTCCTGCTTGCATCCCGGAGGTAACCACGGGAGTGTATTTTGTAGTCTGTAAGACATACCATGCAGCACTCCGTGGGAGGGGGAGGAAAGGCATCGCACCGGAGATTCGTTGCGCCCCAGAACCGGCTGCAGTGTGGTGTGTGCCCCGGCCCGGGCAGGCTCGCTCCTGCAGAGCAGGCAGAGAGCAGCCAGGACCAGGAGCAACGGCTGTGTCTGGGGAGGCGGGTGTGTTGGACATGAAGGGGGATTTCTGTGTGGCATGAACTCAGTGGGGTTCAGACTTCTGGGTTAGGGAAGGAGACCTCCAGCTTTGCCTCCTCAGAGGGATGGTTTGGCTTGGGAAGAGGCTAGGATTATTTTTCCATTCAAAAATAGGGTTCCCATGAACTTCAGATGGTGGAGACCCACTTCTGCATGCAGGCTTGCAGAGGCTGGATAACACCACCACCCGGCGCAGGAGCCCCTGAGCGCGTCCGCACCACGTGCCCTGTCCGAGCGCTGTGGCATCAGTATTTTAATCCTTTTCCACGCTGGGACATTACAGCAAAATCCACCTGCAGATTGTTTATCTTGTTTTGTTGTGAATAAAGATGCGGCCTTTAACTTCCCGTGAATGTAGTGGTTTGGTTAATGTCTGGGTAACAGAGGGAGGGGATGGGGGCATGGCAGTGTTAATGGGAGAACAGCTCATTTATAGTTCCAGCATGCTTTATGACATCAAAAGAGCATTGAGAGAATGCTTGGGATAATGTTAATTAGGGCTCAGAAATAAATGCTTTGCTTCCTCATTAATTGTTATCACTTTGTTGTGCTCATTAGAAAGTGATTCCTAGCAAAGAGCTGCTAAAGGTTGTGCAGTGTGGAAGGCGGTGTGCTTCTTGGGTGGAGGACACCGGGCAGCCCCGCTCCAAACCTGGTCCTCGGGCGGCGAGGTGGCGGGGGATGCCTGGCACCGGGGGTGCTGCGGGGAGAGGCGGTGGGATGCGGGATGCTTGGAAGAGCACCATCAATGCGGGGCGGCGCGGAGGGCTGCAGTGCCGGGGTGATGCCTCCCCTGCACAGGCTCTGCCGGCTCGGCGGGCGGCGGGCAGGCGGCCATCGCCGGCGTGCCCCTCACCGGGCACCAGCGCTGCTGCAGCAGAGCCAGGAGCGGCCTGGGAGCAGCTCTGCAAAGCCCTGCTGGGAAGGGCGAAAGGCGCCTTGTGCAGGTCCTCGCCACAGCACCTTCCCTGCCCCAGTTAAGCAGCCTTGCAGGGAACAGCTCTCTTCTCTGTAAAGTTTTCTTGTCTCAGCCATTTCTGTAGATTATGCAAAAATACATTTTGGAAAATTGAATAATAAAACTGTGGTGTAAATCCTTTTAAAAAGAGATCAAAGACCAAAATGCTAATAAGGCTGGGATGGGAATAAAATCCAGGCGCTTTTGGTAAAGTAGAATAAAAATAAAGGAGGCCTACAAAGAGAATAACAAATTAAAAACAAGTTTAAAAAGAGCAACGGAGAAAAGAGATTCAAAACAACCAAAGGAGAAAACCCTTAAAGAGAAGGCTTTCATGTGGTCGGCGCAGGCGTGGCCCTTGATGCCGTTTTTCGGAGGCCCCTCGTGCACGCGCGCTCCTCCAGACCGACCCGGGGGCTTGATCCCCCCGGCACGCAGCCCTGCCCGGCCGCGCCGCATCCTCCCAGCGGGAAGGTACCCAGCCCACAAGTCGCTGTCGGGGTCAAAACTTTGAAGTTTCCTGTTTTCCAGCAGACTGATGGAACCTGCCATCGTCAAACCCACCTCAGCGAGAGAACTTTGGAATGGCGATCTTTACAGTTTCTGTGTCTTTCCCTGGGTTTTCCCAAGTTACTCTGCAGATAAGGAGCACCAGGCAGGGCACCGAGAGAACAAATGCAGACGAAGGCGAGGTGACACGCTCTTTTCAAATCCATAAATCACTTCCTTGGGGATACATCGGGGAGTTTATGCAACCTGGCGTTATGAACACGCTTTTAAAACACACCAATCTCCTCCCAGCAGCAGGCAGGCTCGCACAGCCCCCTCCCGTCGTGCTCGCAGGGAAGGGACCCGTGCTCCCCGCAGCGCTCGGCCCCAGTTCCAGCCGGAGGGAATGGGGCGGTTTGCCCGGGGAGAGCAGCAGGCTCCTCGCACCGAGACAGGGTCACTGTCTGGAGGGGAGCTGCCGGGGCACGTGCAGGACGCAGGCACTGCTGCGTCCCCAGGGAGCCCGGCCCGTGCCTGGGGAGGCAGCGATGCCGTGTCCCCGCAGGAGCAGTCAGTGGCGTGGGCGGCACATCAGAGGAGACCACATTAAAATCACTGGGTTAGTCAGAGCCTCATCAATCTCCTTGCTCCGAGTCAATTATAATTCCTCTCCCTGTGCTCAGGGGGGAAATAATTGGGGGAAACATACCCAGTAAACACTGGATTGCCAAACTCATTTGCACCACAGCTAGTGCCCAGCCAAGGGTGGAGAGGCTCTGGCGGGGCAGGCAGGGAGGGACGGAGGGGGCCCTGGGCCCCACCCGGGCGGATGCTGCGGCGCTGTTGCCGCCGGTTTTGCTTGGTGCAGCACGGTGGCACCCGGCGCAGAGCAGCAGCAGCAGCAGCAGCAGCAGCAGCAGCAGCAGCAGCACGTGCTCGCGCACGCGGGCCGTGCTTCGCCGCCGGCGGCACGTTGCTCTGCTCGGTGCCCACCCAGCGGGACGTGGGGACCCCAGCCGCCGGGCCGGGCAGCCCCCGCTGCAGGCAGGGCCGGCAGCCGCCGCCGCGCGCGGGAGGGA